>NW_027069511.1:1618272-1685300 GCF_002906115.3 Quercus suber | reverse complement strand
GGGAAAGATGAAAGAATTGAAACAGAATTAACTAACTGCCCAATTGATCTAGGCCATACACGTGGAATCAAATCTAACTAACTATTTAACACTTATGTATAAACGGCAGTAGTTCATAAGCTTATATTCTATTCTAAGCTTAAACTACTTGTAGCTTGTCTCTGTACTTATAAAACAACAAGCTAAGCTACTCGTAGTTTATTTCTCTTATTTACAAAACTGCTAAACTACTCGTAGCTCATTTCTCTATTTACAAAACTACAAGACTCAAACACCTACAAGACTCAAACACTGAGTCTAATATCAAACTCAACACATGCTTTTCCAAAATCAGGATCCTCGTGATTACTTTGATTTCCAACAACTTAAAACTTCTGATGATACACGAGCTGGAACAGAACAATTAAGATGTAGCCTGAGCTCTGAGAAAGCATATGGTTCTTTTGTGGGTTCAGTATCGGAGATAAAGGCTGTGGGCTTAAGTGATCCCATAGTCAGACCTGAGGTTGCTGTTATGGTTATAACATCTTTATTTTGTGCCAGCCTTAAGATGCTAGAAATAATATTACTTATCCCCAAAAATCCCCGAAAAAAGTGATATGCTATTATATATATGATGCATAATTAAACTGTGTAATTTGTAGGATTCAGATCCTTAATGGATTGACCCAGAACATTTCAAGTACCAAATGTCAGCTTGGGAAGAATGCTCAAGAGAGTATACTAAACAGCTTGCCCAACACAACTAAAGAGGAACTACTACATGTGAGTAGATGTGTGTTTCTTAAAATAATATATAGCTGCTTCTAGAAAAATGTGACTAAACACCACAGATACTTTATTAATTCAAGAGTTGGTTAAGCATGGCATGTGCTAGAACCAATTGTTTTTGTGTTAAATGCTGAACTTATTAATTGTATATTCTATGAATTATGGTTTTTCAGTGATTTTAATGTTAATAAGAAGAATGAATTTTGTCAAGAAACATTCCCATATTTAGGCCACAAAAGATGGTCACTTATCAAAACAAAAAATGAAGAAGACAGTCAAGAAGTATTGCCCTCAAATGCGAGTATGCAACATTGGATCAAATAAGGATATGTAATGCACAGCATTTGAAAATAGATCTTCTGAAATTTGTCTTTTGATTGGATTGGTTCAGCATGCCTATTGCCTTATTCATTTAATGATTAATGTACAGGTGAGCACAGTGAAGGATGCCATGTCAAAATTTTATCCACAGCTGGAGGTAGCTTATAATAATAAAAAATCCCTGTTATTTATATTTTTTTCCTCGTGAGCTTTTGATTCTTCCAACCCCATCAACAATCTTCTTGGTTATTGCCTTCAGTACGCTGCTATTATATGTTCAATTTCAGTAGTTTTGATTTTCTAAAGGTTTTGATTTTCATCATATACTCTCACTCTCCCACTTTGTGGTTGAGTACCAAACTCAACCTGGCTGCAGCATGAAAGCTAGTGGATTGGTGATTGCCTTTCACTTGTCCTGTTGGCCTGTGTGTACCGTTGATGTTTTCCTCCCTTCTCCTTTCTATATTAATTGATTAAACAAATCAGTACATGGTATAACTGAACCATCCATGTGCTTCTGTGATGATTTGTTTTTGGTTTGGGTTGTTTGTAGTGCCATCTTGTTGATGGCTGAAACTCATGGACAGAGACTAAATTGGTGCAGGCTCTAGATGCCGCTTTTCAACATTATGAAACGGATTTGCAGAAGAGATCAGCAAAGAGCGGAGATAAACCAAATGGATATGTGCAGGAGTAATATTTCCCAACCCATCATCTCCACTGGATGTGTCATGTAAACATTCTTTGTTATTTCCATCTTGTAGCAGTCATATAAACATATGAAATCAATTTTGCTCTGAGCTCAGGTAAAATATAGAGTTTCATCAATTCGGCTCGTTAGTGTAGAAGTAATTTAATGCTTTACTGCTGATGATTCAAAAGTGCAAAGAAAAGTGACCACAGTGAACTTGACTTTGAATAAAGTTGCACTCTCTCTTTTATGATGTTATGCGAATGTGTTGAATTTTATGCACGATTCTGATATGATGTTGATTGTTGAGCACGCCCATTAGTTTGTGTAAGCAAAGATTATATATTAAAAAAAAAAGTTTGATTATTGTTACTTTTTGGGGAGGTGATTCATGGTTATTAGTAAAGAAAGTATGAGCATGTGTAAAGTTTTATGCTGGATTCATGATGTCTGCATATTATGGTTGGTTTGTGATATGATGGCGACACATAATGATGTTTAAGTTTATCTGGAAATTTGCTAAATGGGTTTCAGTTGATATGCACGAATTATATGTATGTTCATTTGTTACGGGCAGTACAAATAAGTCCAAGCAGAGATGGGGTAGGCCTCTTTCCAAGGAATATTAGGATGGCATGAGGTTTTAAGTGGAGTTGGAGCAGATGGCCCAAACTCTTTTGGCAAGGAGAGCTTTGTAGTGACTAGTGACTCAACCTTTTCTTGATTCCTAGCCCTCCTAGGAATTTGGGTTTTGTGAACGTGTCCTAGTTGATAAGGTAAATTTTCTTATTTGTTGCAGAATTACCCTAAATGAAATTGTCGTTGATTTTGTCAATTTCCATTCAAATTTTGGAAGCAAGAAGTGTACATTACATCACTTCAAAAAAAAAAAAAAAAAGTGTACATTACATGATGTGCACGGGAATAGAAGTGGTGATAAGAGTTAATGAGGGTAAAAGGTTATTTTTAGCAGTAGTAGTGCTAAAAAGCTATTTTTAGCACCATTACACATAAAAAAGAGGCTTGTAGTAGTGGAGCTATAGGTATTTTTTTTTACCTTTATTGATACAATGTACAACTATGTATAACTATGCACTGTAGCTGAAAGCTAAAAAAAAAAAATTAATTTTTTATTTCCAACTTGGAGTTAAATAATATATGTTTGAAAATTTTTTATATTCTTTTATTTTCACTGTCTCTCACTCTCAACTCACTCTCTGACACTCTTATCTCTCTGTCTCACCTTCTCTTCCGCCAATCCACTTCAAGTCAGCACAGCTTTCCGGTGCCGGCACCGCGACGATGTCCTAGACCTTCATCACCGGCAAGAATTCTCGGATCAGGTGCTGGGAGAAAGAGGTTTGGGAAAGTGAGAAAATGAGATTTGGGAAGAAAATGAGGTTTTTGATGAAACCCAAAAGGGAAAGTGCTTGGAGAAAGAGGTTTGGGAAGAAAACCTTGGAGTACCTGACTGGGAAACCCATGGAGCTCGTCGATCCACCCCTTCTGCCGACCCAGCTCGTCGACCCACGTTGACACTGTCCTTCTCACTGAAGCCCAGCTCTATGATTGGTGATTTTTTATTTTGTTCGCGATTGGTGATTTTGTTTGGTTTTGGTTAAGGAAAAAGATTGGAGATCTGGGTTGGTGGGGTTTTTTTTTTTTTTTTTTTCCTTCTGCTGTGGACTATTGGTGGTGGTGGTTGTGGGTATGGGTGTGGCTGATGGTAGAAGTGGTTGTGATTGGTGCTGTGAATGTTTTTTTGGTAGTGAAATATATTATTTTATTGTAGTAGATATATTATTTTATTGTGATATTTATATTATTTTATTGTCGTTGAAAGATAATATAAATCCACTATTGCAGTATGTGATAGGTAAATAGATAAAGTACTTTTTTGGGTATCCAAATAACTAATTTTTAGGTCCACTGCTGTGGATGCTCTAAGACGGCCTTCTAGTAGAGAAAGCCTAACTTCCCAGTTGCAGTCTATATGGCGGAGTTTGTCAATGATAAGTCAAAGCTATTTTATCCATTTTGTCAATTAGGATAGAACTTCAAGGTATTTCCCAATTCTTTGGAGGATCTAATTCCCAGTTCTCTTTCAATGGTTTCAGTGTTACATGGATTTGTGTGTGGAGAGAAGACCTAGGATTTGTTGAAATTGATTTTTCTAACCAGAGAGCTGCAAAATTCTTGAAGAACCCTTTTACCGATGAGACAATTCTTTTTGGTTATTTTTGCAAAAAAGATGAGGTCATCTGCAAAAAGAAATGAGAAATATTGGTCCATCTTTGTGGTTTTAAGCCATCCATTACGAGATGAGAATTCATTTTGGATGAGTTAAGCTATATATTTCTTGAAATTATGAAAATGTATAGGGATAAAGGGTCATTTTGCCTAATCCTTCTAGAGGAAGAAGAAACTGGAGTCTTTCCACATTGACAAGAATGGAGAGAGGCTAGAGGATGAATGCAAGACAGAGATCAATTTAGTCCTTGGAAAGATAAAAGAAGGCGAGAATGTGTTTCATGAAGCTCCATTCAAGTCTATTAGTTTTTCCTTTAATATCTAATTTTTAAAGCCATGTAAACCTTGTTACTTTGGAGGTGGTTATGGTGAACAATTTTCTGAGCTTGTATGAAGTTATCACTAGCTTTTCTTCATGGGACAAAACTAGCTAGAAGGGGGATGAAATAATTTAAGTAGGGCTTGAGCCTTTAACCTAAAATATGAAATCTTGGTTAAGACCCATACCCACAACCACCACCACCAATAGTCCACAGCAGAAGGAAAAAAAAAAAAAAAAAAACCCCACCAACCCAGATCTCCAATCTTTTTCCTTAACCAAAACCAAACAAAATCACCAATCGCGAACAAAATAAAAAATCACCAATCATAGAGCTGGGCTTCAGTGAGAAGGACAGTGTCAACGTGGGTCGACGAGCTGGGTCGGCAGAAGGGGTGGATCGACGAGCTCCATGGGTTTCCCAGTCAGGTACTCCAAGGTTTTCTTCCCAAACCTCTTTCTCCAAGCACTTTCCCTTTTGGGTTTCATCAAAAACCTCATTTTCTTCCCAAATCTCATTTTCTCACTTTCCCAAACCTCTTTCTCCCAGCACCTGATCCGAGAATTCTTGCCGGTGATGAAGGTCTAGGACATCGTCGCGGTGCCGGCACCGGAAAGCTGTGCTGACTTGAAGTGGATTGGCGGAAGAGAAGGTGAGACAGAGAGATAAGAGTGTCAGAGAGTGAGTTGAGAGTGAGAGACAGTGAAAATAAAAGAATATAAAAAATTTTCAAACATATATTATTTAACTCCAAGTTGGAAATAAAAAATTAATTTTTTTTTTTTAGCTTTCAGCTACAGTGCATAGTTATACATAGTTGTACATTGTATCAATAAAGGTAAAAAAAAATACCTATAGCTCCACTACTACAAGCCTCTTTTTTATGTGTAATGGTGCTAAAAATAGCTTTTTAGCACTACTACTGCTAAAAATAACCTTTTACCCTCATTAACTCTTATCACCACTTCTATTCCCGTGCACATCATGTAATGTACACTTTTTTTTTTTTTTTTTGAAGTGATGTAATGTACACTTCTTGCTTCCAAAATTTGAATGGAAATTGACAAAATCAACGACAATTTCATTTAGGGTAATTCTGCAACAAATAAGAAAATTTACCTTATCAACTAGGACACGTTCACAAAACCCAAATTCCTAGGAGGGCTAGGAATCAAGAAAAGGTTGAGTCACTAGTCACTACAAAGCTCTCCTTGCCAAAAGAGTTTGGGCCATCTGCTCCAACTCCACTTAAAACCTCATGCCATCCTAATATTCCTTGGAAAGAGGCCTACCCCATCTCTGCTTGGACTTATTTGTACTGCCCGTAACAAATGAACATACATATAATTCGTGCATATCAACTGAAACCCATTTAGCAAATTTCCAGATAAACTTAAACATCATTATGTGTCGCCATCATATCACAAACCAACCATAATATGCAGACATCATGAATCCAGCATAAAACTTTACACATGCTCATACTTTCTTTACTAATAACCATGAATCACCTCCCCAAAAAGTAACAATAATCAAACTTTTTTTTTTAATATATAATCTTTGCTTACACAAACTAATGGGCGTGCTCAACAATCAACATCATATCAGAATCGTGCATAAAATTCAACACATTCGCATAACATCATAAAAGAGAGAGTGCAACTTTATTCAAAGTCAAGTTCACTGTGGTCACTTTTCTTTGCACTTTTGAATCATCAGCAGTAAAGCATTAAATTACTTCTACACTAACGAGCCGAATTGATGAAACTCTATATTTTACCTGAGCTCAGAGCAAAATTGATTTCATATGTTTATATGACTGCTACAAGATGGAAATAACAAAGAATGTTTACATGACACATCCAGTGGAGATGATGGGTTGGGAAATATTACTCCTGCACATATCCATTTGGTTTATCTCCGCTCTTTGCTGATCTCTTCTGCAAATCCGTTTCATAATGTTGAAAAGCGGCATCTAGAGCCTGCACCAATTTAGTCTCTGTCCATGAGTTTCAGCCATCAACAAGATGGCACTACAAACAACCCAAACCAAAAACAAATCATCACAGAAGCACATGGATGGTTCAGTTATACCATGTACTGATTTGTTTAATCAATTAATATAGAAAGGAGAAGGGAGGAAAACATCAACGGTACACACAGGCCAACAGGACAAGTGAAAGGCAATCACCAATCCACTAGCTTTCATGCTGCAGCCAGGTTGAGTTTGGTACTCAACCACAAAGTCAACTCTAAAGTAATTGGTCGAAAAAAAAAAAAAAAAAAAAAAAGGATTCATACGAGAATAATTGTGTATCACACATATAGAGTCTACTATTGAAGTACTAGCAAATATTGTGACATTAATAACGCACATTACAGGTACTTAGATTTGTGACATGAAGAGGACCAGTCAGAGGTGCTGTGGCGAGTGGGGACAGCTTCAACTTTCAACCGCAAAGGCCAAGGTGGCCCACTAGTACTGTCCTAACCTATTTAGTAATATTTTTGCTTTTGCCTGTCTCTTGATTTTACAATTTTGTCCCCGTACTATTTTCCAAATGACTGATTTCTCATAACATGGGTTGTGTTGTAACTTGCAAGTTGCTACAATGAGATAACTCGGACTTTAATGAGAGAGGCTAGTTGTTTCATTTAATGAAATATCTCATTTAATGAGAGAGGCTAGTTGTCCAAATTTTATTGGTGGAGCATGAAATGGAGCACAATTGATGAGACAGAAGATTTGGACTCCTTTTTGTATCACGAATTTATGCTAGTATCTATTTATGGGGGCTGTTGTACGTATTCAGTTGTTGCGGACTGAAAGGGCTTTTGCCTACGCATTGGATGTTCTGCCCAACAGCCTGTCCACAGTTATTGACCTATCTATCTATCTGATTGAGGGGTCATCAACATTAACAATTATTTATAGTTTACTACTCATAAGTCTTATCTCAATAATCTATACCGTACTCATTTGTCCCCATATTTATATACACACGTGAATTTTGTTAATGTGTATCTAAGAGCACATAATCATTTTTATTTTTGAAAAGATTTTTGTGAAAAATTGAAAAAGTATTGACAGTCTTTTTAATTATTGAAAAAATATTTTAAAAAATTGATGACTTAATGTGTAATCCGCACGCATTAACAGGACCCTATGTATATATATATATATATATATTTATTTTTTTTTTTGTTCACCTGCCAATTTGGTTGGATCTTAACCAAGATTTCATATTTTAGGTTAAAGGCTCAAGCCCTACTTAAATTATTTCATCCACCCCTTCCAAGCTAGTTTTGTCCCATGAAGAAAAGCTAGTGATAACTTCATCCAAGCTTAGAAAATTGTTCACCATAACCACCTCCAAAAGTAACAAGGTTTACATGGCTTTAAAAATATATATTAAAGGAAAAGACTTTAATAGACTTGAATGGAGCTTCATGAAACACATTCTCGCCTTCTTTTATCTTTTCCAAGGACTAAATTGATCTCTGTCTTGCATTTCATCCTGTAGCCTCTCTCCATTCTTGTCAATGTGGAAAGACTCAGTTTCTTCCTTCCCTCTAGAAGGATTAGGCAAAATGACCCTTTATCCCTATACATTTTCATCATTTGCATGAAATATATAGCTTAACTCATCCAAAATGAATTCTCATCTCGTAATTGGATTGGCTTTAAAACCACCAAAGATGGACCAATATTTTCTCATTTCTTCTTTGCAGACGACCTCATCTTTTTTGCAAAAATAACCAAAAAGAATTGTCTCATCGGTAAAAGGGTTCTTCAAGAATTTGGCAGCTTCTCTGGTTAGAAAAATCAATTTCAACAAATCCTAGGTCTTCTCTCCGCACACAAATCCATGTAACATTGAAACCATTGAAAGAGAACTGTGAATTAGATCCTCCAAAGAATTTGGGAAATACCTTGAAGTTTCTATCCTAATTGACAAAATGGATAAAATAGCTTTTGACTTATCATTGACAAACTCCGCAATAGACTTGCAAACTGGGAAGTTAGCTTTCTCTACTTAGAAGGCCGTCTTAGAGCATCCACAGCAGTGGAGCTAAAAATTTAGTTATTTGGTACCCAAAAAAGTTACTTTATATATTTTACCTATTCACATACTGCAATAGTGGATTTATTTTATCTTTCAACGCAATAAAATAATATAAATATCACAATAAAATAATATATCTACTACAATAAAATAATATATTTCACTACCAAAAAAACATTCACAGCACCAATCACAACCACTTCTACCATCAGCCACACCCATACCCACAACCACCACCACCACCACCACCACCAATAGTCCACAGCAGAGAAGAAAAAAAAAAAAAAAAAAAAAAAAAAAAAAAAAAAAATAAAAGAAAAAAAAAAAGAAAAAAAAAAGTAGACCGCATGCATGCAAAAGCTGCATTGAGATTCCTAGAGGTGAAACTGAATTAGAATTGTGAGCGACTCTTCAAAAAGTGACTCAGTACAAACAGTATGCTCCCTTACACAATAGACTATCGGTTTTTTTAAAAACTTTTAGGGGCTGTTTGGTAGTGTAACTAGAATAACAATTTTCAGTGTTTAAACAACATTCCATGTAGTTTCACATACTTTTTCACCTACATCTATTTCTAAAAAATATAAACAACGTTACTAGAATAACATTACCAAATACCCCTTGACTCTGTTTAGATAGTAAGGGCTTGTTTGGTACATGTGTTTAAACACGTATTTTCAATTTTTAAACGACATTACACGTATTTTCACACACTTTTTCACACACGTATTTCCAAAAAAACTAAAAACTGTTGTTTAAACACATGTACCTAACGGGCCCTAAATGTTTAGAGCATTCACAGCAGTGGAGCTAAAAATTTAGCTTTTTAGCTCCACCAAAAGTTATTTTATCTATTATACCTACACATTTGCTGCAGCAGTGGATCTATTTTAACTATCAACACAATAAAATAATATAAACATCACAATAAAATAATACTCCTACAATAAAATAATATATCCTACAACCTAAAAAACTTCCCACACAAACAAAATAAAAAACCAAACAACCATCATAGTCACCAATCCACCACCACAGCCACCAAGCCCACAGGAAAAATAAAATCAAACACTGTATCACCAAACCATAGCCACAACAACAACCAATCCACCACCACAACCATTAAACCCGCAGTCACCAATCCACCACCACAGCCACCAAGCCCACAGGAAAAATAAAATCAAACACTGTATCACCAAACCATAGCCACAACAACAACCATTGCCACCATCACAGCCATCAAACCCGCAGAAGAAAAAAAAAATCAAACATCATTCCACCACTACAGCCATCAAACCCGCAGAAGAAAAAAAAATCAAACATCATCCCACCACTACAGCCATCAAACCCATAGAAGAAAAAAAAAAATCAAACATCATTCCACTACTATAGCCGGTGGATCGACGGCATGGATTGATGTGGATCGAATGGCGTGGATCGATGTGGATCGACGGCGTGGGTCTGGCGGCGAGGATCGACGATGTGGTTCTGGCGGCGAGGATCCACGGTGGCGTGGGTCGGCAGTGTGGGCTTGGGCTGGCAGCGATGAGAGAGTTGAGAGAGAGAGAGAGGTGAGCTTGAGAGGCTTGAGAGAGAGATGACCAAGAGAGATTGATGTGACGGTGAGCTTGAGAGACTTGAGAGAGAGATGACCAAGAGAGAGTGACGTCAGGCCGGCGAATGAAGAAGGTCAGGCTGGCGATGAGATCGGAGATGAGAGGTGAGCTTGAAAGGTTTTCGAGAGAGAGATGAACAAGAGAGTGAATGATGAGAGTGCAGAGTCTTTCACTGGTTTTGTGATAAAATGAAAAAAATAATGAAATAAAGTTGGATGGTAAATAAAATATTATTATTAGTTTTAGCTTCAAGCTACAGTGCACATCTATTACCACCACCACCACCACCACCACCACCAACACAGACACAACCAAACCCACAAACAAAATAAAAAACCAAACAACCATCATAGTCACCAATCCACCACCACAGCCACCAAGCCCACAGGAAAAAAAAAATCAAACACCATACCACCAAACCATAGCCACAACAACCACCATTGCCACCATCATAGCCATCAAACCCGCAGAAGAAAAAAAAAATCAAACATCATTCTACCACCACAGCCATCAAACCCACAGAAGGAAAAAAAAAAAAAAAAATCAAACATCATCCCACCACTACAGCCATCAAACCCATAGAAGAAAAAAAAAAATCAAACATCATTCCACTACCATAGCCAGTGGATCGACGGCGTGGATTGATGTGGATCGAACAGTGTGGATCGATGTGGATCGACGGCGTGGGTCTGGCGACGAGGATCCACGGTGGCGTGGGTCGGCAATGTGGGCTTGGGCTGGCAGCGATGAGAGAGTTGAGAGAGAGAGAGGTGAGCTTGAGAGGCTTGAGAGAGAGATGACCAAGAGAGAGTGACGTGACGGTGAGCTTGAGAGGCTTGAGAGAGAGATGACCAAGAGAGAGTGACGTCAGGCCGGCGAATGAAGAAGGTCAGGCCGGCGATGAGATCGGAGATGAAAGGTGAGCTTGAGAGGCTTTTGAGAGAGAGATGAACAAGAGAATGAATGATGAGAGTACAGAGTCTTTGACCGGTTTTGTGATAAAATGAAAAAAATAATGAAATAAAGTTGGATGGTAAATAAAATATTATTATTAGTTTTAGCTTCAAGCTACAGTGCACATCTATCTATATATGTGCATTGTAGCAATTCATCTATAATTTATAGATATAGCTCCACTGCTGTAAGCTTTTTTTTTTGTGATTTTGGAACTAAATTTTAACATTATAGCATTAAAGCTCCACTGCTGTGGATGCTCTTAACTCTTATCACCACTTCTATTCCCGTGCACATCATGTAATGTACACCTTTTTTTTTTTTTTTTTTGAAGTGGTGTAATGTACACTTCTTGCTTCCAAAATTTGAATGGAAATTGACAAAATCAACGACAATTTCATTTAGGGTAATTCTGCAACAAATAAGAAAATTTACCTTATCAACTGGGACACGTTCACAAAACCCAAATTCCTAGGAGGGCTAGGAATCAAGAAAAGGTTGAGTCACTAGTCACTACAAAGCTCTCCTTGCCAAAAGAGTTTGGGCCATCTGCTCCAACTCCACTTAAAACTTCATGCCATCCTAATATTCCTTGGAAAGAGGCCTACCCCATCTCTGCTTGGACTTATTTGTACTGCCCGTAACAAATGAACATACATATAATTCGTGCATATCAACTGAAACCCATTTAGCAAATTTCCAGATAAACTAAAACATCATTATGTGTCGCCATCATATCACAAACCAACCATAATATGCAGACATCATGAATCCAGCATAAAACTTTACACATGCTCATACTTTCTTTACTAATAACCATGAATCACCTCCCCAAAAAGTAACAATAATCAAACAATTTTTTTTAATATATAATCTTTACTTACACAAACTAATGGGCGTGCTCAACAATCAACATCATATCAGAATCGTGCATAAAATTCAACACATTCGCATTACATCATAAAAGAGAGAATGCAACTTTATTCAAAGTCAAGTTCACTGTGGTCACTTTTCTTTGCACTTTTGAATCATCAGCAGTAAAGCATTAAATTACTTTTACACTAACGAGCCGAATTGATGAAACTCTATATTTTACCTGAGCTCAGAGCAAAATTGATTTCATATGTTTATATGACTGCTACAAGATGGAAATAACAAAGAATGTTTACATGACACATCCAGTGGAGATGATGGGTTGGAAAATATTACTCCTGCACATATCGATTTGGTTTATCTCCGCTCTTTGCTGATCTCTTCTGCAAATCCGCTTCATAATATTGAAAAGCGGCATCTAGAGCCTGCACCAATATAGTCTCTGTCCATGAGTTTCAGCCATCAACAAGATGGCACTACAAACAACCCAACCCAAAAACAAATCATCACAGAAGCACATGGATGGTTCAGTTATACCATGTACTGATTTGTTTAATCAATTAATATAGAAAGGAGAAGGGAGGAAAACATCAACGGTACACACAGGCCAACAGGACAAGTGAAAGGCAATAACCAATCCACTAGCTTTCATGCTGCAGCCAGGTTGAGTATGGTACTCAACCACAAAGTGGGAGAGTGAGAGTATATGATGAAAATCAAAACCTTTAAAAAATCAAAACTACTGAAATTGACCATATAATAGCAGCGGACTGAAGGCAATAACCAAGAAGATTGTTGATGGGGTTGGAAGAATCAAAAGCTCACGAGGAAAAAAATATAAATAACAGGGATTTTTTATTATTATAAGATACCTCCAGCTGTGGATAAAATTTTGACATGGCATCCTTCACTGTGCTCACCTGTACATTAATCATTAAATGAATTAGACAATAGGCATGCTGAACCAATCCAATCAAAAGACAAATTTCAGAAGATCTATTTTCAAATGCTGTGCATTACATATCCTTATTTGATCCAATGTTGCATACTCGCATTTGAGGGCAATACTTCTTGACTGTCTTCTTCATTTTTTGTTTTGATAAGTGACCATCTTTTGTGGCCTAAATATGGGAATGTTTCTTGACAAAATTCATTCTTCTTATTAACATTAAAATCACTGAAAAACCATAATTCATAGAATATACAATTAATAAGTTCAGCATTTAACACAAAAACAATTGGTTCTAGCACATGCTATGCTTAACCAACTCTTGAATTAATAAAGTATCTGTGGTGTTTAGTCACATTTTTCTAGAAGCAGCTATATATTATTTTAAGAAACACAAATCTACTCACATGTAGTAGTTCCTCTTTAGTTGTGTTGGGCAAGCTGTTTAGTATACTCTCTTGAGCATTCTTCCCAAGCTGACGTTTGGTACTAGAAATGTTCTGGGTCAATCCATTAAGCATCTGAATCCTACAAATTACACAGTTTAATTATGCATCATATATATAATAGCATATCACTTTTTTGGGGGATTTTTGGGGATAAGTAATATTATTTCTAGCATCTTAAGGCTGGCACAAAATAAAGATGTTATAACCATAACAGCATCCTCAGGTCTGACTATGGGATCACTTAAGCCCACAGCCTTTATCTCCGATACTGAACCCATAAAAGAACCATATGCTTTCTCAGAGCTCAGGCTACATCTTAATTGTTCTGTTCCAGCTCGTGTATCATCAGAAGTTTTAAGTTGTTGGAAATCAAAGTAATCACGAGGATCCTGATTTTGGAAAAGCATGTATAAAACATCTGTACGATAATAAATTAGAGGCATTGTACAAACTACAATGTAGAAAAAGTCCGACCTCGATACAAAGTGGAGCAAGAGGGTGATCATGAGGTGCCTGAAGGTCCTCCATCTCAGTCATCCGTGAAATTCTATCAAGCCTCTCCTGCTTTGCATACTCATCAGATTCTTCACTGCAAATTCTATATAAGACTTCAAAAAAGGAAGTGGGATTTTTTTAACAAACAAAAATAAACCATGCTAACCCTGTCTTGACCGCGCAAGTGCTTCTGCTACGGTTCTTGGATCTTCCAACTCTACATCTACATGCAGGATAATAACCAAAGTTATCTACCTAAATTGAATGAACAAAAAGGAAACTCAGCAAGTTTAAAATCAAATAACTTCTGAAGAAAATGAAATTTTGTGAGAAACAGGCAACTTTTGACGTTTACTATATATTAACTGTTCCAAAATAGAAAAGAGAATGAATAAATTCAAGAGAGATCCTTACCCATAGTTCTTCCTTCAAGAACAACTTCACCTTGGGGATTAAGATCTTGCAAGAAAGTTCTCTTGAATTGCTCGTGCCTTCAATCAGTTATTTCCTAGCTACCATCATGGAAAATCCCACGATCCTGAAATATATAACCAAATAAGATATATAGGGATGTATGTGTACTCCTAGCAATTTTCCTCTATAGAAGCAGATGATTGTATCTAATAACAAGCAGATGACGTGTTCCAACTTTTAGAACATATCACCAATTTACTCCGAAATTTTGTCAAAGCATGTTATCCTGACAGAAGCTAATGGACAAGCATGAGTTTAATCACACTATGAATTTGAAGTGCCGAACAAAAAATCCACCTTGTAAGTGGATGCCCTCGTTAAGTAATTCCAAGAATGCAGATATGATAAAGTATACAACTATGAATCTTTTCATTTAATAGATATTGTTTACCAACTTCTCTTTTTGTGGGCAGAGGGGGAGAGGGTCTTTAAGAAGTATGGCCTCTCCCGCTATACAAGTTTTGAGTTCAAAAGTTGCTGTCATAAAAGAGCAACTTTGTGTTACTCAATATAGAATTGCAAAGATCTCTTCAAAATCAAGTCTTAAATCTATAGAATCCTTCCCAAGACTGACTAGTAACTTCAGAGTTCCGTAATTACTTCATTGTGAATTCCTCTGTCAACTTTGCTTGACTCAATAAAAAATCACTAGCCTAAATTTGAATCCCCCTTACCAAGGTAAAAAAATGGAAAAGAAGAAGAGAGGGAGAGACAGAGAGATTAATTTAATGAATCAACCAGAAGAAACTACAAGAGTGGTCTAATCCCGCATACTGGGAGATGCATGTAATCATCCCCTTGGTCAGTTTCCATGTCAAGAGTTAGATCAACCCGCTGAATCTGCAAAAAGAGGAAAGAAATATGGTAAAAGTACTCGAGTAATCATACAAAATATTGCGGAAGAATCACGTTAAAAAAAGAAAACATCAACTCTCAGAAAGAGTACCATCTGCTGACCTGCACTTGACAATAATATGTCTTCAGCAGCCTCTGCTGCAGCTGCAACAGCATTTTATGTACTATGGAGATATTCTGCACTAAAATATTTTGTCCAGAAATCCTTTTTTCTCATCTCATTTCATAAGTAAACCTTCTTCACAATTAAAGTTAAAAGAAGAAATTGTTTCGCCCCTTGGGTGCATGATGCATTGGTAGGAGCTATGAAGGACGGGTGTGTATCGGGACTCGGGTGCGAGTGCGGGTGCAGGACTCGGCAATTTTTAAAAAAGTAGGGTGCAGGTGCGGTGGGACTGGGCGATTAAAAAATTATTAAAAATATTTTTATTTATATTTTCTATATATTTTTACTATTAAAATATTCTTAAAAAACACATTGCTATGCCTTGATTCACAAAACAAAGAAAGAAGAAGGCAAGAAACACATTACTATGCCTCTGAAGTTAGAATTTCGGCTGTTCTGGCGAGTTTCAAGGCCGATATCTGCCTGTTTCGGCCGTATCGGCAGTATCGGTCGCCAGCCGATACGACTCAATATGGCCGATATGGCCCGATTTTGGCTAAATCGAAGCCGATTTGGCGTGAATCGAGCCGAGGAGGCCCAAATCCAAGGAAAAAAAAAACTCAGACGCGGCACCAATGCGTGTTCAACCGCTTCGGACGCCACATCCCGCGTCAGGCCGTGTCGGACTCAGGTGTAGCACCCTTCTTGCCGCGTCCGTGCTTTCTAGGGTAGGAGTCTTGGACTAGATTACACCTGAGGGTCTAGGAGTTGCCTGGTTCAAGTTGTGCACTTTGCAAAAATGGTATGCCATGACATGGATAGCTCTAACACCCTAGGGGTGCCCCACGCCATGAGTACTGCCAGTTCAAGTGGACTGACTCAATGATCATTGGCATTAAACCCTTTTTTTTGTTCATAAAAAAAAAAAAAAAAAAGTTTTAATGCCCTAACTGCTTTATTGGGAACATGCTTATGGAATGCCTGGTGAACAGCTAGTTACAGGACAAAAAACTGGAAGAAAAGTAAACCATTAACACTAAGGAAAAGTAAGCAGCAAAAATTTCATGATGAATAAGCCATATGCATGACATGAATATCAAATCGTTCAAACCCAAAGTCTCTTATCTAGACAATGGCAGAAGCAACTATGAAGAAGTTGTATTTGAGCTCCAACTTTAGAGAACAAAAAGGTCATGTGTTTAAGATCCAAAGGTGCATGTCATAATCATAATCACAATCTATTCCTTTTTTTTTTTATCTTTCTTCTTATTTTATTTATGCATATCATTGTCTACAAACCCTTATCAATTAAGCATCAGCTCAACTGCTGGGAAATTTAGACCCTAGTTGATAGAATTAACAAGTTTTAAACCCAAGTTGTTAATTAGATTTATTATGAATAAAACTTGTTAAAACCAACAAACATCAATATCATGTCAAAAACATGCAGCGGAACAATAAATAAGACAAGATATGATAACCTAAGAAAACCAATGAAACAAACTAGTTTCACAGTAAAAAAACATGGGGAAAACATTCCCGAAAAGCAATCCATTATAGAAAAAAAAAAGTTTCAGATCTAGTATAAAACATTTATCCCTACACTCTACAATTCTCGTAGATGAACTTACAGTAGAAACTTTCTACCGTTTCAGAACCTCTGAACTCTTCGATATATGAACGACACCCTTTTGATGTATGGATCCCAGTACGTGACTAACTAAAGATGCGCGGCTCCCAATATGTGACTAACACACCAACTTGAAGAAGATGTTGGCTGCATAGTTCTTCACTTCATCAACAATGAAGATCAAGGAGCACTTGGTTACAAAATCTTAAGGCACAAAGACGCAGTAACTTCTTTTAGAAAGAATAAGGCAATGGTCACCTTTTGCAATCATTCTCTTTGTATTCTCTTATATGACAGTTTCTAAAATAAACCTTATATAGGTCTAGGATTGTGAAAAAAGAAACCCTACACATACATGTTATCATGAGCCGAAAATCTGAATTCTCGTAACCTCGATCGATCAAGAGGTATCGAGAAGGTGTCGAGCTTTAAACTTTGATAGATATAGCTATTAAGAAGCTATCGAGGAGCTATTGAGGAGACAGGAGCTTTCTCAATCAATCCACTAGCTGTCGAGAAGTTATCGAGATTGCGATAAGAAGAAGTTGAAAATCTCGATAGATAGCCCAGCTGTCAAGCAGCTATCGAGCCATCTGTTTATAGGTGTCGAGTTATCTGTCCAGCTTTAGTGAATAGCTTTTCTTTACTTGTTTCTTGGTCCAATCTTCATGGCTTTAATACTGGACTTGAACAATATGTTTCTTGAAGTATTAAACACATCATAGATCTACCTAAATACAAGTAAAGTGCGTTTTATCAAAGGATTAGCCAATTACATAAAGAATGACATATGTTCTTAAACAAGTGAAACACATATGTCCTAATAATCTCCCCCTTTGGCAATCCATGACAAAACCACAACAAACAAATGAACATATGAGAGAAGTCATAAATCACTCAACTCATATTCACTTGTAGAATACAATAAAATTTATCCTAACACAAACTCTTGAAAAACTTTGTAAATTAACAAGAAGACTTTGACAATTTGTATTTCTGAAACACTTTAAATAAAACTCATCAATACATCTTAGTGTAAAACAAAAATAATAGATTGCATACAATTAAAGAAACATGTGTATAAAAAAAAAAAAGAAACAACACATGTAGAGATATGTGAAGAAGACATACATCAACACAAAATATATATCAAAGATAAGCACAATATATGTCAATAATGGTCACAAGACCGGTGTACAAGAAGAAAGAGGTAAACACTCTCCCTAACAAGATGAAACACAACTCCCTCTTACAAGGACATGTATTTCTCCCCCTAACTTGTAGAATTTTAAAAAGAACCACAAAATCTCCACAATTTCTCTCCCTTTTTGTCATAATTGACAAAGGATACAAGAAGCTAGAAAGTTTCACCCGAGAAACATAAAGATGATCAAGGATGATCAAGGGAGCACAAGAAATCCATATAAATGCATGAATGTAATGAAACTAGATGTTATAGATGCAAAACATGTGAAAAACAAATCTCTCAACAAGAAAAATGTCAAGCACATGGATCCCAAACACACACACACACACTAAACAAGTATAACCAATTTTATATTTCAAAAACAAGTCAAGACAGTTTAATGAGCATACATAACCACATGTAAAACCTTATGATTACCAAATCACATTGTACTTGCACATGTATCAAGAGTAGTAAAGAATATTGCGTGTTATGTCTGAAAAATATCATAAGATTGCATAAGTATATACATGTTATGACGATTTGAGATATGAGAAAACCAATTTAATTCACACACAATCATAACTGTTTGATGGGGGCTATCACTTTCGAGGTATATCCTATAACTCCCACATCTCTTAGAATACATGCTTACAATCATATTTAAAACATTTTTTTTTATCTTTTTGCTTTTTATTTTTCTTTACATATTTTTCTTTTTAATAAGCATATCATGCATGGGCATATACAAGAAAGAAAAGAAATACCCAATGATATTTGACATTCTAATTTTGCTATGTTGAAGCACACAAATGTCATTGACATTGCACTTTTGCCTATGCCGAAGTATACATTTGTCATTCATGATTGACAAGTAACAGTGGTGAGATGGTTATTTATACATTTCTCTTAGGATTTTCTAGTCTTTTCCGTCAAAAAGAGTGATACGAGTATTAAGTACAAGAGATCACTTAACCTTACTCATCATAAACACGAGCCACAAAACTCACTTGCTTAGTTATGCATAGAGATGCTCATCTAAGTTACAAAAGATACAAAGTTTAGAAAACTTTATTTCAATGGCCATCCAAGGTACACAAGTACCAATATACACAAACACACTATTTTTTTTTTCTGATTTTTTTTTTTTGAAAACAAAACAAAATAAAAACTAAACAACCAAACAAAAACAAACAAACAACATGACAGCATAAACAATATGATTGACAAGTAACAGTGGTGAAATGGTTATTTATACCTTTCTCTTAGGATTTTCTAGTCCTTTCCGTCAAAAAGAGTGATACGAGTATTAAGTACAAGAGATCACTTAACCTTACTCATCATAAACACGAGCCACAAAACTCACTTGCTTAGTTGTGCATAGAGATGCTCATCTAAGTTACAAAAGATACAAAGTTTAGAAAACTTTGTTTCAATGGCTATCCAAGGTATACAAGTACCAATATACACAAACACACACTATTTTTTTATTTTTCTGATTTTTTTTCTTTTTATTTTTATTTTGAAAACAAAACAAAATAAAAACTAAACAACCAAACAAAAACAGACAAACAACATGACAGCATAAAGAAAGATGCATATGCATGAAGGCATGATAGAAAAATGCAAATGTATTAAAGCATAATTAGAGTCCTACTTTAGATAGAACGAATTAAAGCAGAGGACAAATAGAAAAGACAATTAAGTCTTAGGCTCATTTTTCACTCATACAGCATGAGCCTTTAGCCGTGAAGATGAAAATGCATATGTCCTAGTATGTTTATTAAAGGATATAAAAGAATTAAAATTCTCCTTAAATTGAGTTAAAAAACTCAAAGTTTTTAATAACTCTCAAAACAAAGGTGTAGGTCCTTGAGAGGAAACCTATAATCATTTGGAAAATTACTTATGAGGATACAACTTAAAGCAAGTAGGACAAATGTGTCCAAAAACACCACAATGGTGACAAATATGAGGTCTAATAAAAGATTTAGAATTAGACAAATCAGTTTTGGATTTCATACCTTTATCATCTTTCTTAGATTGGGGCACAAAGATAGTCCTTGATCCATAAGCCATGGAAGAGGACGGGCCAGAGGAAACAGAATATCTTAAGCCAGTCTTATCAGAACTAGGCTTTTGAGCACTCAATACCTTATCAAGCTTTGCACTAGACATCTTCTCTATTTTAGTTCTAGCTTGACTAAGTTCAACCTCAAGATTCTTGACCTTCTCTTCTAATGAGGTGTTCTCCATAATAAGAATCTCAACTAACCTTGTAGTCTCATCTAGTTTGACAAATAGATCAGCTTTTTCAGTTTTTGCCTCATTAAGCTCTTTTCTACAAAGATGAGAAGTCTTTTCAGATTTTATGAATTCAGTGCATAGCTTATCATAGGCTTCCTGAAGGGTCAACTTCTTGAGTACTTCATCATCAAAAGAATCCTCACTATCACTAGTACTCTCTATAATCACTTTATCAGTTGAGGCAGTAAAGGCCATAACGTGACTACATTCATCCGCATACTCATCAGAAGAGTTATTCTCAGTATCACTCCAAGTAGCAACCAACCCTTTATCTTTTCACTCCTTGGTCTTTTCCTTCATGAGGTAGTTTGGACATTCTATCCTCATATGACCAAAACCTTTGCACTCATGACATTTGATGAGGGGTTTCTCATTCTTGCTGTTCCTAGAGGATTTAGATTTCCTAGGAGGTTTGCCTTTATCCTTTTTTCTAAATTGAAGAAACTAGATAATCTCATCATTTATGAAGGTTAGATCCTTATCCTCATCTTCACTTTCATCTTCATCTTTAGAGTCCTTAATCTCTTCCTCTATACTCTTGAGAGCCAAGTTTTTACTCTTTCCACCTTTACCCATTGAGCCTAATCCCATTTTATAGGTTTGAAAGTTCCCTACAAGCTCAGTCAAAGAAATTTGATCAATGTCTTTTGCTTCTTCAATGACAATGATCTTGGCATGGAATCTTTTAGGCAAGGACTTAAGGATTTTCCTAACAATTTTGGATTCTACTATAAATTCTCCAAGGTTTAAAGCAGAATTCACAATTTCCTTGAGTTTAGCATAGAACTCATCAAAAGTTTTATCCTCCTCCATCCTTATTTCTTCAAAACTACTAGTGAGTCTTTGAAGTTTCATAGTCTTTACTACCTTGGTACCTTCATAGGTGTTCTCAAGAATGGTCTATGCTTCCTTAGCAACTTCTGTGGATAATATTTTCTTGAATTCCTCATTGGTAACCTCACAAAACAAAGCATTCAAGGCCCTACTATTGAAATTTGTCGCTATGATTGTTGCATTATCCCAATCCGCCGGCACTTCCTTTGGCTTAATCCAACCAACTTCAATAGCTTGTCATACCTGTTCACCTAGAGCCTGCAAAAAAACTTTCATACAAACTTTCCAGTACGCATAATTAGTTCCATCTAATAAAGGAGGAATCAAAAGAGATTGACCACGATCCATGACAACAGGGGTCAAGGATCACATTCAGGAAATTAATCCAATCAGAATGTACCAGCTCTGATACCACTTGTTGGGAAATTTAGACTCTAGTTGATAAAATTAAAAAGTTTTAAACCCAAGTTATTAATTAGATTTATTATGAATAAAACTTGTTAAAACCAACAAACATCAATATCATGTCAAAATCATGCAACAGAAAACTAAATAAGACAAGATATGGTGACCTAGAAAAACCAATGAAACAAACTAGTTTCACAGTAAAAAAAATCTGGGGGGAAACCTTCCCAAAAAGCAATCCACTATAAAAAAGAGAAGTTTTAGATCTAGTACAAAACCTTTGTCCCTAGACTCTACAATCCTCATAGATGAACTTACAGCAGAAACTTTCTACCACTTCAGAATCTCTAAACTCTTCAATATATGAATGACACCCTTTTGATACACGGATCCCAATACGTGACTAACCAAAAATACACGGCTCCCAGTACGTGACTAATACACCAACTTAAAAAAGATATTGGCTGCAAATTTCTTCACTTCATCAATAATGAAGATCAAAAAACACTTGGTTATAAAATCCTAAAGCACAAAGACGCAGTAGCTTCTTTTAGAGAGAATAAAGTAGTGGTCACCTTATGCATTCGTTCTCCTTGTATTCTCTTATGTGACGGCCTCTAAAATAAGCCTTATATAGGTCTAGGGTTGTGAGAAAAGAAACCCTACACATACATGTCATCATGGGCTGAAAATCAGATTTGAAAATTTGAATTCCCGTAACCTCAATCAATCGAGAGTTGTCAAGGAGTTGTCGAGCTTTAAACTTTGATAGATACAGCTATTAAGAAGCTATCGAGGAGACATGAGTTTTCTCGATCGATCCACCAACTGTCGAGAAGTTATCGAGATTGCGATAAGAAGAAGTTGAAAATCTCGATAGATAGCCTAACTGTCGAGAGGTATCAAGCAACTATCGAGCTATTTGTCCGCAGGTGTCGAGCTATCTGTCCAGCTTTAGTAAACAGCTTTTCTTCACTTGTTTCTTGGTCCAATTTTCATGGTTTTAATACTAGACTTGAATAACATGTTTCTTGAAGTATTAAATACATCCTAGATCTACTCAAATACAAGTAAAGTGCGTTTTGTCAAAAGATTAGCCAATTATATAAAAGAATAACATATGTTCTTAAACAAGTGAAACACATATGTCCTAACATCAACAACTACCAAATATAATGGCCAATGACAATTAAGGATGGAGAAAAGGACTTGAAGTTAGCGGGCAGAAGTATAAATAAATAAAAAAAATTGAAACTCCAAATAAATATTCATTTAATAAACCATCAATAAAGAAAAATATATAAAATTATTGTTTTTTAAGAGATTACAATGCAATTATTTATGAAAATGGAACTTGCTATTTTTTTTTTAAATCTTAGACAAGCACTATTGACACAGCACTCAACAACTAACTAGTAATTTTCAAAGTTGCAAAAAATTTCTTTAACTATTTACCCAAAACATTCTCTTTAATTTTTCAAAAGACACTAATTGAAAAAAACACTAACAGACAAAGCTACGATAAAATGCACAGAAGATTACGCGGGCTTAGGTGTTATGTTACATAGTTGTTAGTCACAAGAGACAAGACACCACTATTATTTATAAATATATATAGAGAGAGAAAGAGAAAGATGGAGTTAGGAGTCTATCTCTCTCTTTGACTCTTTCTCTCTAGTCTTTTCTATTTTCGGATGTGGAGTCTCATCTCTGTCTCTCTTTCAATTTTTTTCACAACACTGTCAACATATATGATTAAATCTAAGTTAATCAACCAAGCATTAGAGATTCAGATATGAAAGGGATAAAATATTCTCATTCAAAAAATTAAAAGAGATTAGATATAATTACCAGGTTTGGGCAGTGCTACAGTGGACTGGTGGTGGCGTTAGGCATGGTGCACTGGTGCTGATCTACTTCTGCTGCTTAGGTTTTTGTTTTTGTTTTTTTTTGTATTTTTTTTTTTTTTTTTTTGAGTGGCTTCAAAATTCCCTCCTTTTCCCTTTTATTATATGTGTGTCTTACCGGAAGTTGGGTGTTTTCCTAATTCTAGGCTAGTTAGATCTCTAGTTAGAATCGGTTGTGAATATTATTATTATTATTATTTTTTTTTTTTTTTGCATGTGTTTGTTTTGGGGTGATGTTTGGGCTTAATTTTTGTTGTTAGGCTAATTTTTTTTATAGCTTTTAAAAATGTTCAATGGACAAAGTGCAATTTTATTGAAACAAATTGCTAAAACTAATATTATATATATATATATACACGCTAAAAAATTTAAAAAAAAAAAAATCTAGAGGGCCACTACCCCACGTCCAAAATAGCTCCGTCCCTGATGACAATGTTGGGGAAAATGGGATTTTGCCTTTATTTTGTAAAAAATCTAGCACAATGTCTATGTTTTGGAACTATTAAGTAACGTGTTCTTATTTTGAAACTCAATTTTAAAAAATTGAGTTACAGGTGGAACTCGACATTAGTAATGTCGAGTTCTATGCATATTTTCCACTTAATTTTAAAAAAAATTAATTGAAACTCAACTTTGCTAAATTTGAGTTTCAATTAAAAATTTACATATAACTCGATTTTGAGAATATCGAATTTTATACAGAACTCGATTTTGTTAAAATCGAGTTTCAAAAACAAAGACACTTTGCTTAATAGTTTCAAAACATTGACATTGTACTAGATTTTTTTATAAAACAAGGTCTAAAGCCCATTTTCCCTTGACCAGGGACGGAGCCAAGACTTGGAGTTAGAGGGGCGACTTTACTGCTAGCTGTGTGCGGCGGCTTCGACCTTTGAGTCTTATGCTTTACTACTAAGGATTTCTGTTTAAAATTTTTTAAATGGCCAAGTTGTTTGTTCTTGGTAAAATAGATTGATTGGGCTTAATTTTTTTAGTTTTATTATTGGTAATTTTGTTATTTTCTAATTTTTTGGGCCTGTATATTTTTTTTTAGATTTTATTTTATAATTTTTTATATGCTTTAAAAGGTGAAAAATGCTAAAACTACAAAATGTTTTATAAATTGTTAATATGGTGAGTGGTTATTAATAAGTAAAAAGTGATGTAAGTGTACGAACTAATAAGAATTTGCTACCTTAATAATTTGTATAAACGTTGTAAAAACATTTGTGACTATAACATTACTCTCAAAAGAATTGATGGCATTATTAAAAAGGACAAAAATAATTTTATTGAACAAAATTCTAAAATTAGTACTTTTAATATAGTAATATTTTTTAAAAAAAATTTAGGGGGGCACAGCTCCGTCCATGCCCCTGACAATGTTTATTAACTCATGCTTACGTCTTAACCTCGGCCAGGTATGTCCACAAATGTAGCTAAATATAAGTTTGCAGGGAAAAGAAGTGGATAGATTGGCGTGAATGCTCAGAGATAGACAATAATGACTATAAATAGGTTGTTTGTTTTTAAAAAATGAAACAATGACTAATAGTTTACACGCGATTTCCCATGGGTTAAAATGAATGAATATGGACGCAATCGTTATCAAATACAACAGAATGAACAGGGACGCAATTCTATCCTAGTAAAAGCTACGTGCCTGTCCTGTAATGTAACACTAATCTCATCACAGATCAAAATCTCCTGTGCATCTCTCCCTAGTTTTCCATCCATGCCTCAAAGCCCAGGACACGCACCCCAGCCGATCGTATCACGCCACGTTGCAGTCGTCGGCGCCGGCGCCGCAGGCCTCGTAACTGCTCGAGAGCTCCGCCGCGAGGGCCACAGCGTGGTGGTCTTCGAGAGAGGCGACCAGGTTGGCGGACTCTGGGTCTACACCCCGAATGTCGAATCCGACCAGATTGGACTCGACCCGACTCGGACCACGGTCCACTCCAGCGTCTACCACTCCCTCCGCACAAACCTCCCCCGAGACTCCATGGGCTTCTCGGACTACCCGTTCGTTGCCAAAGACGACCCGGACAGAGACCCGAGAATGTTCCCGGGTCACCGAGAGGTTATGATGTATCTGCAAGACTTCGCGCGCGAGTTCGGGATTGATGAGTTGGTGAGGTTTGAAACGGAGGTAGTGCGCGTGAGATTCGTGGAGGAAGAGGAGAAATGGAAAATTAAATCAAAGCAAAGATACACAGAAATGGATGAGATATTTGATGCTGTTGTCGTATGTAATGGCCATTACACCCAGCCTCTTGTCTCCCATGTTCCCGGTAATTTTTCCTAACTCCGTATTCAGAAATTATATATCATCGTTATGACACTTTTTTTTTTTTTAAGATAAAAGATAGAAATACTATTTTATAAAAAGGAAATACATGTACAAACACATGTGGACATATTTAAAGTTTTTAATACTTATAGATAATATAACTTTGTCTCTATCCCATTGAACTTTGTCTCTCCATTCGTGTTCGATGAGCAAAGAGATCAAAAACTTTATCTCTATCCCATTGAACTGTGGCATTATCAATCAAATCTTTAACAAATAGATTAGGCCTTGCCTTTCCCAAAAAAATTGGTTTATGTGTCAGCCACTTATGTTTTGAAACATCAATACCCACCTGCCACTTAGAACCTTCCTTGATGACCTCTCTAGCTGCCAGCATACTTCTCCAAACATAAGAAGGATTGTTGCCTATTTCCACATCCATAAAAGAACAATTTGGAAAATATATTGCTTTATATACTTGATAGAACAAAGAGTGAGTATTATGAATCAATCGCCATACTTGTTTAGCTAGCATAACTAAATTAAAAGCTTGAATATCTCTAAAACCCATACCTCCTCTTTCCTTTCTAGTACAAAGTTTTTTACAATTGATCTAATAGATTTTCCTTTTATCTTTTGACTGCCCCCACCAATATTTTGCAGAGACGATAGTATCACACAGATTCCTTGAAATTTTGAAAATACTTATACAATAGGTGGGAATGGCTTAGGCAACTGTTTTGATTAGATCCTCTCTTCCTGCTTTAGAAATGTATTTTTCCTTCCATCCCAAAAATCTATTTGTAATCTTTTCCCTTAGATCCTTAAAAGTCTTGACCATAGATTTTCCCCCAGCCATTGGCAAGCCAAGATACCTCCTACAATCCTCCATAATTCTTGCACCCAACATAGCTTGTATATCATGTTTTACTTTAGCCCTTGTGTTTTTGCTAAAGAAAATATAAGTTTTTTGTCTATTAATAGCTTGGCCAGATGCTGATTCATAGCACTCAAGTAGGGTCAAGAGATGTTGACATTCCTCCATAGTAGTTTGGCAAAATATGAAACTATCATTTGCAAATAAAATGTGAGATACACACACCCCCTTACTACAATTTAGAATGCCATGAAGGTTTTGTGATTCAACCACCTTTCTGATCAAAGAAGAGAGCCCTTTCACACATAATAGGAACAAGTATGGGGATAAGAGATCGCCTTGCCTTATACCTTGAGATGGGGTGACAAAACCTTTAGGCTCTCCATTAATAAGCACAGAGTAAGAAGCAATAGTCACTGTTTCCATTGATAGGTGCACCCACTTAGCATCAATGCCCAATTTAAGCATTATTTGGCGAAGGAAACCCCATTCAACCCAGTCATAAGCCTTGCTGATGTCTAGTTTAATAGTCATTTGCCCTTTTTACCCTGCTATTTTATTCCTCATCCTGTGTAATACTTCAAATGCTACCGTAGTATTATCAGTAATTAACTGATTAGGAATAAAAGCACTTTGTGAGTCTGATGTTACATTTGGCAAAATAAGTTTTAGTCGATTGGCTAAAACTTTAGAGACAATTCTAGACAAAACATTGCCTAAATTAATAGGCCGATAATCAGAAACATTTTTTTGGGTCATTCTTTTTGGGTATGAGAACAATATGTGTATAGTTCATCTTATGGAGCATGTGACCCAAATTCAAAATAGATAATACTGCATCAGTTACATCATTACCCACAATGTGCCAATATTTTTGAAAAAATAAAGGAGACATACTATCAAGTCTAGGAGATTTAGAGGGATGCATGTAAAAAAGGGCTCGCCTTACCTCATTTAGTGTATATGGTCGAAGGAGTGTATGGCACATATCTGGTGTAACAATGTGATCAACGGACTCTAGAACAAGATCCAAATTTTTTGGAGTAGCAACAATGAATAGATTCCTAAAGTACTATTCGGCCACCCTTGCAATGTCATCTTTAGAAGTGCACCATATCCCTTGATCATCCAAAACTCCTGAAACATGATTTTTCCTGTGCCTCTGGCTTGCTCTCTGGTGAAAGTAATTTGTGTTCTTATCCCCTGCAAGTAACCAAATTGATCTGGACCTCTGTCTCCAAAATAATTCTTCCTAGAATAATAAAGAATTTATCTCATCTCAATATCGGCCAAATCTGCTCTAGCCGTGGATGTGGCTTATTTTCCTCCACATGCGTGTTTTGGGCTTGCTTACTAATTGTTGATCACATGGCACTATTTTAGATGTCAAGTCACCTATGGCACCACTAGCAAGAGGCCTATTATCATCCAACTTATTTTGCTCGTACGATAAAGGCACAATAAACAATCTGTCACTGAAACTATTGGAACCATGCTCTATCCTATAATCATCAATATTTCCCATGTTATCAGGAGTTTTAGAGTACTCGGCAAAAGTTTTGGCGATTGTGTATCATTCTCGCATAATTCCGTGAAAACTGTCAAGTGCTTGTCCCCATTATCCATAATCGTATCGTTAATATCAGGATTTCCATTGAAGGTTCTTGGTTCCGCAATATTTGGTGGTGGCGGCGACATGCTTCTATCCCCACTGTCATCAACTTCCTCCATATTCCTCTGCAGTTGGCTATGGTGAGTTGAGTCCTTCGGTTTACGGAATCCCACTCTCAACTAGTCACCATATGGACTCTCTTCACCAATCCTTAGCCTTGCTGTTGTGCATGATTTTGCCTCGTGTCCTAATAGTTCACAATTGAAACAGAGCCCCAAGAGTCGTTCATATTGAAAGGCCACCCAAACTTTATCCCCTTTTGGACTAATAACTGGTGCCCCTCTTCGGATTAGCTTATCCAGTGGCATTTCAACCCTTATTCAAAGGAACCTGGCTTGGTTAGATGAAATAGCTATGCAATTGACATCCACTACTCGACCAATGCCACTACCAATGTCCTTACCTGCCTCTTCATTTATAAGGTCAAAAGGAAGTCCCCAAACTTGTACCCAAATAGGGATGTTCAAGAAGTTAACAGAAAACGCCGTCATCCCCTTTTCCCATCGTCGGAGTAGTAAGAGATGGTTGTTAAAACTCTTAAGGACCATTGTTTACAACTCATAGAAGTTGACCTTCCAACGTGAACTTGAACTGAATTAGCCCCTCTCCAACGTCAGTAATCTTCAAATCTTGTCCAAATTTCTAAACACTCTGTATTAAATTTTTTGCCACTCGAAGGTTGATGGGTTTAGTTGTGAGGAATTGACCAATTAGACTAAGACAGCACTCCTCAAGTATTTTCTGACGATATTTTGAACGGAAAATTATCACCTCTCCTTCCTTTCTTAAATTAATCCATTGTAATTTGTCAATGAAATCTGAGCCCATGACGGACCAGGAAGAGAGAAACAAAGACCAGAAGCCACAACGAAAAAAATCCCCCACCTATACAACGAGAAAATCTAGTATAGTGAGAGGAGAGGAAGAACTACTAATAATAGTAGTAGAGGACGTCTCACCTTTCGTGAGAAGAAAACACTCCTAGCAAGAGGGGAAGAAAAAAAAATTAAGTGACATTAATCGCCTGTTATGACACTTTGATATTATTATTGATTGTCTTAAAAACTTAATTATTGAAATTTAATAAATTTAATTATTTAATCATATACTTTTAACATGGTGAGCATGTCTAAGTCACTATGGTCTTCAAATTATTATTTTATTTTATCTTCTTTTGTGGCAGGAATAAATAAGTGGCCTGGGAAGCAAATGCATAGCCACAATTATCGTGATCCAAAACCTTTTCAAGATCAAGTATGTGCTCCTTTTTGATTTTTCAAATATCCACAAAACATCTAAATCTGATGTCAAAAATGTGAATTGTAGATTAAGCTTAGCAGTTGTTTTTGTTGTAGTTGTTGTTTTTTTTTTTTTTTCTTTTGGAAGACTGCAGTTGATTTTTAAATCCAAAGCTTAATAAATCTTATAAGAAATTGATTCCCATTTCCATTAGCTCACCTAACGAAACATATTCTCTTATTCTTATATAGGAGAAATGTAAAAATGTTGAATAAGTGTAAATAAAGTCTAATAAGACTAATATGCTTCGAATAAAGAATCTGCATGGTAATAAGAAACTAAAATCTAAATCTTTTTAGACCAATCATGTATTTTTTGCAATGAGTTGGGATTTGAGAACATGTATATATGTGAACAATATTATGTAATTAGTACCTACAACTTACTGCTCATTATATTATTTTTCGATTTCAATTCTTTCCCCGCACAAGTGATTAGCTTAGCTTAGCCATTTCCTGCTTCCAACAGGTTGTAGTTTTGATTGGGAATTCAGCAAGTGCGTTCGATATTTCTCGGGAATTAGCTGGAGTTGCCAAAGAAGTCCACATTGCAGCTAGAACGGTCAAATATGAAACATTTGGAAAACAACCTGCCTATGATAATTTGTGGCTTCATCCTATGGTAAGTTACCCACAGTGAGATTGAGTGGCTATCAGGATATGTCAATCAAGTAATCCTTATTTTTCTTTTTCTGTTTTTGGTTCTATTTAGAAAATCTTCGATTCGTTCGATGAAATGTCTTGCATATATAAACAAAATATAATATATAAATAAAGTGTATGTTAGAAAAGTTTCAGCTCACTTTTAAAAAAGATTATGTTTTATGACATCCCAAAATAAATTAGAAGATTATAAGGGACTAGGGTCCTGTTTGGTTTTTGATGGATGTGTATTCATTTTCTATTTTCATTTTTTGTACTTAAATCTTATTCATTTTTTTCTCAAAAAAAAAAAATCTTATTCATTTTTTATTTTCAACAAATTTTTTATTTTTGGCATCAATTTTCAGCTTGTCTTCCCTAACCTTTTTTTATTTCCTGACAATCCCAACAGATACAAACGCAGATGAAGCTCCTCCCGCTAGAAAATCACTTCCCTCCTACAAACTAGCCCAAGTCAGAGTACCTGAAAACAAACACCACACAACCATGGATCCCCCATCAGATTTCAACAAACTCATCTCCTAAACAAATTTCAGCAAACTCACCCCCTTAACACCTCAAAGTGCTACTGTGGTGTTAAGGGGGTGAGTTTGCTTTAAATCAGATATGCTTTAAATTAAACAACCACCAAACCTCAATATTTTAACAAAGCAACCCACAAGGCACAAACAAACCCCAAAGCAAACACCACACCATTGTCGATCGACCACCATTGCTAACAGTGAGCATCGGCTGTGGGTCACAATCACCAATCGAGTACCACCGCCGCTGATTAAGAGAGAGAGAGAGAGAGACGAAAAGGAAAACTAAAACCCAGATTTCATAAACCGTAATCCACCTGAAAAACTAAAAGCCAACCCAGATTACCACCGGAAAACTCAGATTTCACATTTTTGCCCAATAAAGAGTGAGATTGAAAAGAGAGAGAGGGGTCCCACAGAAAACTGAAAATGAATACAGAAAACTAAAAGCCAACCCGTAAACCAAATTCTTGTGGTAGGTCTCACAGAAAACTGAAAATGAATACAGAAAACACTTTTTTTTTTTAACCAAACATGCCCTGAGACTCTAAGAGTAAGGAAACAGTGATTATAGGAAAGGCTAATTGAAAGAACTAACCTTAATTCAAATGATGCAGATAAAAAATGTATGTGAAGATGGTTCTATACATTTTCAAGATGGGAGCTTTGTCATTGCTAACATCATTATACACTGCACAGGGTATGCTGCATATATACTCCAATAATTTGGCTTTAGCTTTGATTTAGGTCCAAAACAAAATCAAACATGAAACAGCGAATGGTAACTAAAACTAGTTTAACTTTTTTAAGGTACAAGTATCATTTTCCTTTTCTTGAAACCAATGGCTTTGTGCTTGTGGATGACAACCGTGTGGGGCCACTATACAAGCATATATTTCCACCAGCCTTGGCTCCATGGCTTTCCTTCGTTGGAATACCTTTTCAGGTTTATCCCTACTTAATAATATATTATAGTGTAACCTCATTTATGGTTGGATCTTTAATTTAATTTTAATATAATTTTGGAAATATTTTTGTGTTTGGTTGGTACCAGGTCATTACTTTCCCCATGTTTGAATTACAAAGCAAGTGGATAGCTGGTGTTTTGTCTAATCGTATCACACTTCCATCACAAGAGCAGATGATGGAAGATGTTAAAGCCCTCTACTCATCACTTGAAGCTTCTGGGACCCCGAAGCGAGACACTCATGCTTTGGATGATAAGCAGGTAATTTTGCTCAATTCAAGAGCCTACATCATGACAGATTTTCATTTTCACTTATTTTTTCGTGCCCACATTAGGTATGGTGGCTAATGACCTATTTTCAATATAAATGTTGCTAATTATTCCAAATTGGCGCAGTTAAACACCATAAAGGTACCTCAATACTGATTTGAACCAGATAGTAAAGGCCAACTAAGTTAGAAAAGATCTTTTTTTTTTTGGCTAGTAAAGGCAATTAGATTTTTCTAGCTATGTTTCTTACTTCTTAAATTCGTTCTGTTGAGAAAATATTATGTATGTTGTTTTGTAGGTAAAGTACAATAATTGGCTTGCGGGTCAATGTGGATGTCCTGCATATGAAGATTGGAGAATGGAGATGTATTATGCCACTGTCAAGGGCAGACTAGCTCATCTTGAATCTTACCGCGATGAATGGGAAACTCAGCACTTGGTTTTGCAAGCTTATCAGGATTTCATTAAGCCCGCCTCAAATCAAGTTAGTGACAGATGTGTCTTTCCTTAATCAAGTTTCAAGACCCGCCATTTTCCATTGTATCTCACATGCCAAAATTCTAGTCACCCTTCTATTGTACGTTGTCTTCTATTCCTTTTGGTTTAGGGTCTCTTTGGTAGTAGTATTCAAGTATTGTTGTTTAAAATGATGATAAAACTGTGATTTAAAAAGTGTTAAGAAACATGTGTTTAAAGTATTTATAATGTATAAAATGTGTTTGGTATCATGTTTCAAATAATATATTTTAAAATATGAAAAAATATAACTATATTTGATAAGTGTATGTGTTTTTTTTTTTTTTAAAGTGATGAAAAGAATACTATTTTATTTAGGGACGGAGAAAAAGAATACACATCTGGTTCAGATGATTCTCCTTTCTTATTGAGGCATCTATGTTTTGATTCACTGCTGTCAGAAGATCCTTGGTCCTGATTGCCTGATAAGGTTCCTGCAACTTGGCAGACTACATCAGTTCCAGAAAACTGATAGAAGGTAGAAAGATTTGAACTTCCCTTTTCAATCCTAGATTGCTTAGTCTTTATACTGCTGGAATCGTTCTCCACATTGCAGTGGGACTTGCATGAAGCAGGAGACATGTTGCCACATCCATCTTGAACTGTAACTTGTCATTGATCAGAACCTGAAAGTATAATATTCTCGACTTTGCTCTTCTCAAAGTTTATTTGTCCGTTAGCTAGACATGTATAATTTGAGTCACCTAAAATATCATCTGAAAGGACAAACACATAAAGCTGAATCCTAATGACTAAACATATGCACAACGTTGCACAAGGCTACATGTTCAGAGTATGACTTCACGTCTATCCCACTAAAACCACAATCATATAGATAAATCAACAGTACCTTTCTTGAAAGAGTTCTTCTCTTGACAGCACTAGCTGTCATCTAGGAGAGGGTGACTGTCCGCAATCTCATATGGTAAATCTTTCTTCACACAGCTTGAGATGACCAGATCAGAAAGTACAGAATCTGACTCATGCTGCCTCCAAAGTTATTCATCAGAGCAGCAAAGCTTAAGGAAGGTGCATGTTTTTCGTCCTCATTTGATATCCCCTGATCACTAGCTAGACTCTTCTAAATCAATAATATCGGGGGTGGAGGAATGAGCATTTCAAATTCTCTTAGCACTCCTCTTCTCCAATTGTCCTCGCCAGTACTCAGAGAAAGCTTCAACTCTGAATCTGAGACATTACCACCACACACAAATCTTGACATTCAATATTTCCTTTTAAGTGATTGTAAGTATTCATTTTCTTTGAAAGATCCTTACCAACATGGCTAATGTACTGGTCAGCAGAAAGTAGAAGATCTAAAGGCTTCTGCTAAAGCTTAGAGTACATACCCTGGTGCCCTTTTCTAACAGCACGTGGCTTCAGGGAATTTCGGAGTTTTGTAATTACTTCATTGCGAATTTCTCTGTCAACTTTGCTTGACTCAATAAAAAACCACTTGCCTAAATTTGAATCCCCCTTACCAAGGTTAAAAATGGAAAAAATTGTTCTACTTAATTAAATCAAATAATATAATTTCACCTATAATTGTTATTACGCTCTAAAATATTTTGTCTTGAAACGCTTTTCTATCATCTGGAATTCAGAAATCAAGGGAAAAAACCAATACACACTTTGAGTCAAGTATTTAAGAAAGTAAAATTACTTAGTCTCATCTAATCATTTCATAAGTAAAAACTTCTTCACAATTAAAGTGAAAAGAAGAAATTGTTTCAATGCCCTCACTGCCATATTGGGAACATGCTTAAGGAATGCCTAGTGAACAGCTAGTTGCTGAGCAAAAATCTGAAAGACAAGTAAACTATTAACACAAAGGAAAAGTAAGCAGCAAAATTTTCATGATGGACAAGCCACATGAATATCAAATCATTCAAACCCAAAGTCTCTTAGGGTCCGTTTGATTGGAGTGGTGGAAAAGTGGGATGATAGAAAATAGTGGGAGGATGGAAAAAGTAGAAGAATAGAAAAGATTTTATTTTTTCTCCTTTTTGTTTGGTTGGGAGTGAAAAAGTGGAGGGATGAAAAAAATGAGTTTGAATAAATTTACTTATATATCATTATTAAAGAATGATGCCCAATTAAAACAAAAAAAAAAAAAAAAAAAAACAAGCAAAGGAGACGGGCTTGTGACAAAAAAGGGATATACTTTAGAGTGATGTGAACGGGGGAGAGAGAGTATTGTCCATGTGTGATCAAGGACCCAAGAAACTTGTTTTGGCTTTTGTGGCATTTGACACAAAATGTGTTTTGTTGAAAAATTGTAAATGAAGCGGTATAACTGTATAAGGTTGGTGAAGAACACATTAAAGTTCCACCACTTGGCTTTTATAGAGGTCTCTAAGGATGTCTAAAATCCCTAGGGACTATTCTTAACTGGNGTCCTCGCAGCCTTCAAGAACTTGTCACCCTACTGCCCTAGAGCGTTACCTCGGCAAAAGCCTCCTCGTCCAGCCTGAAAAAGGCCTGGACAGCCTGCCAACAAAACAGGTATACCGTAAAGAGAAGGGAGGTGCTAAGCAACAAAGTTCAAGTGAGATAAATAGGTATCAGGGGACCTACTATGCCTAGATGTCTCTTAAGGTTAAGGGCAACCTCTGGCCTACTCTTGCTCCCCAGTTCAGCCATGTCGGCGGGAAGGAGAAGAGACTTCTCCGGGGCGTCGGCCACGAGGACCCATAGGTATCAAAACCCTCCCCCTCCGTCCGAGGGACGGGCAGCAGGATTTTGAGGGGCTATTGTGGGGCCCGTAGGCCTGGTAGCCTGGGCCCATCTTGCATCTGGCCCAAGGCCCATGCCAAGGAGGGATGATCGTCCCGGGCTAGTATATGAAGACCTATGCCCTTTTTGGACCCCGCCGAGGACATCCCTGTCCTCGGCATACCGAGGCTAATTTTAGGTGAGGGACAGACCCAGAACAAGTTGTCACCTCCATACTGAATACGCTCACCTAACCCCCTGGCCGCATTAATTGGGAGGTTACCCCTTGACAGGGTAACATTGATCACGGTGAACCATGCGAGTACTGATTAGGCCTCTGATGGGACGGACGGTCAGAGGGAAGGCAATGGATGATCAAAGAAGGAAGAAGGGGATAGGAGGGAGGGACCTATAGAAGAAAGGCGAGCAAAGCAGTTGGGGGGGGGGGAAAACCTCCTCGGACGAGTGCCAAGGAGCTACCTTTAGTTGTAAATTGGGTCTACTCCCCTTCCATGAAAAGGTGGCTTGTGTTCCGTTGCTAATCTGTTAGGCTAACCCTTCGTCTCACTCTCTAGAAATATATTGTTAGGGAGCTTTCTAAACTGAGTCCCTACACATTAATAGCATAATGATGCTCTAGAGTAAATTATATTTTATCCTATTCTTTTTGGCATTTTCAGTAAAGATAGTCAACTAAGTAAAGTAAAAGTTTACAAGAAAGTTTAAATTAACTAAAATTTATTTGTGGAGACGCTAATTATTTGTAATAAAGTGACCAAAATAAAAATAACAAATAAATTTGTGAAAAACACATGAGATGCAATAATACAAAATTACTACACCGAATATTTTTTGACTTTTTTGATACTCTACAAATAAAACAACTTTATTAATTTTTTGTCATAGTATAGACTATAGAGGCAAGTCAGCCAATTACTAGATAATCCAAATGATTATCAAAAGGACTGCAACCATAGAGCAATTTTTGGTAAATGTTTGTCATATTAACCATTTGATGATATTTTAGGCTTAGATATCATAAATCCGGCTTCTCAACATAAGTTGAATGTCTGTCCACAATAAGTCTAATCAAGGGATTCTCCATAACATCACCAACTTGAGTCTTGTAATGGTGAACTAATATCTTTTCATTGCTTGTAACAACTACAACCTCGTCTTTGCGAGTTAAACCACATTTGCCACAACCATATGCATCTTGTACTTTTTAAGAGCCATATCAGCCTTCTCCAAAAGTATTTGTATGTTTGTCTCTAGCTGTTTAGTTAGGCAGAGGAGAACTTTCAATCCCATTTCATTATAAAATAACAAAAAGTCAAGGAACTTATAACAAAATGTTTTCTATACAAAATTCCAGTACAAGTTAGACTAATATGCCCTCCACTTTCTTCAAGACATAAGGGATTATAAATGACCATACATCCTTTGCCTACCATTTTCTCTTTCTCAAATTCACATTACCAAAGAAGTATATGAACCTAAAAACATTGTGAATACATTTCTATTCAGTGGAAGTCCATTGATAGGCACATTCAAATTCATAGCCATTTATAAACTCAAATTTCTATTAAAAAAAAAAACTACATATTAACCCAAACCAAAATTCAATCAAAGCTATAAAAGTGATTTGTGATAAGAAATTTTAAAAAATACAACACAAAAATTAAATAAAAAAACCATCAACCTAAATTAGATTTATAGGAAATAACAAAAATCGAGAGAGAGAGAACTCATAGTTTTTGTGTGGAAAAAAATATGGATTGAATGGAATAATTGATATCAAATTTATACAAAATAAGATGGGGAGAAAAAGAGTCAAAACATAAGAAAGAGGAAATGATGAAGGAAATTTAACAATAAAATAAAGAGTAGTAGAGAGATAAAGAGGCAAAGAGGGAGGACAAAAGTTGGAGGAAGAGAAGAAGAGGTTTTTTTTTTTTTTTTTTTTTTTTTATAGAATAGGAAAATGAAAAGTTTAAATATTCAATTTTAATAGTTACTTGAAATTGGAAAGAAGAAAACAAAAAGTTGAAATCAATTTGGGTAGTTGAATGTAATCAAATATTTGCATCTAATGAATAGTAATGTTTGTAATGAATAGTCAAACATGTGCATGTATCCACTAAAAGATAATGAATTATTCAATTTTAACAATTACTTGAAATTAGAAAAATGAAAATGAAAAGTTGAAATCAATTTGAGTAGTTGAATAGTCAAATATTTGCATTTAAAACAAATGAATAGTAACATGTTGAACAATAATGGTGTGCATTAATATGTCTGTCCATGAACTATATTTAATAAATTTATATAAAATAAAATAGAAAAATCATAAAGGATTTTTTTTTAAGTATTACGTGGCTCAACAAGAGTATAACAATATTAAATTCTATGTCTCAATTTTTAGATATATTTAGATATAGATATAGATTATATGTAGAAATAATATGGAAAATAATTAAATAAGAACGATAAGAAACGAACATTGCTATTGTGATTATGAAATGCACCAATATTATAATCTTTTTTATAGCTAAGTTACAAACCCACCCACGAGTCTTGAACACTTTACCCTTTGTTCTCTAAAGGGTTTATTTGTTTCAATATGGATATTTTTTTTATATTACCATAGTCATATTGATTTCTTTACCCTTACCTTTGTTCTTTAAACTTGGAGCTCAAATACAACTTCTTCATAAATGCTTCCGCCATTGTCTACCTAAGAGTCCAGTTGGTTGGGAGATGGAATGGGAGATAGAAATTGTGGGAGGATGAAAAAGTGAGAGGATAGAAAAGATTTAGTTTTCCCTCATTTGTGTTTGGTTGGAGGGATGAAAAAGTGGAAGGATGGAAAACTTTTTTGTTTGATTGAGATAAAAAATAAGAGGATGAAAAATAAAGTTTATATAAATTTACCATTATGTTCTTACTAAATATATAAACAAAAGTAACACATTTATTATTAAAAAAATTTTGTATGGACACTTTAATTTTTATTTATTTATTTATAAAATAAGAAAATGCTAAAAGGAGTAAAAAAAAAAAACAGATAAAAAAAAAAAGAACCAATGTGTACTTCGCAAAATTTTATCCAAAAAAAAAAAAAAAAAAACCATAAAGACAAAAAGTAGAAAAAGATAAAAAGTTGGCTGTTGGATAGAGGAGCAATTTTGCCCAACACACATCTTCCCCCTTTCCTCTCTCATTTTCTTCCTTCTTTTCTCTCTCATTTTGGAGAGATTGAATTTTGGTGGGCCTGAAGGCCTGAAGAGAAAACAGTTGGCCACCACTTTTCTCCCCCTCCTCCTCTCAACCAAACACTCTTCCCAATCATTTTTTTTCTTTTATTTTCTTCTCTTTTTTTTTCTATCCTCCCTAAAATCCACATAACCAAACGTACCATAAGGGTGTGTTTGTTTGTAGGTGAAATAAGATGGATGAAAAGTTTTGGAGAGAAAATAGGAAGAAAAACTTTTTTGAAGTGTGTTTGGTTGGGTAGGGAGGAAGGAAAATAAATGGTAAAGCCCAAGTGTTTTTTTCTGAGCCCACTAAAATGTTCTCTCTCCAAAATGGGAAGAAAATTAAGTAGGATGAATTTTTTCTTGATTGACAAAAATGCCCCTCCTTCTCCTTTTTCCCCCTTTTTAGGCAATAACGTTGCCAATTGCTTCTTTTTTTCTCCTTCTCCCTTGGGTAGTAACATTCCCCCCTCCCCTCCACCCCTTTTTTTTTCTTTTTCTGGGCAATAACGTTGCCAGTTGCCTCTTTTTTTGTTTTTAACTAGACGTGATTTTTTTTTTTGGACGTGATTTTTATTTTTATAATAAATTTGGTTGATTGCTTTTTGTATTTGTGGTATAATTTCTTTTATTCGCAAGATAATGCTTTTGTGTGCAACTCATGAGCCAATGCTACTAGCCTTCACCATAATATGGGTTTACGATAGTAGCAAACTCAACTCCCATCTTGAACTGAGTCCAAAAACGAAGCCAATCCAAACATGACATGTAGCATTATGAAGAAAAAGACTCCAAAAAATTGAAAGAAAGTTGGGTTATTGGGTACACTCCTATCAGTGGAAGTGGCATATGGAAGAATGTAAAAATAAAATTCCTATTTTCAACCCTACATGTTCTAAATGCTCTAATACCAATCAAAATTTTTAATTTTGATCCTTTTGGGTTGTTTTAGCTCCTCTTTCCACGTGACATGTAAATGGCCATTTGACTTGGGTTCAAAAGGGAGTTGAACCCACAACTCACTTCAGTGCCTATGCTAATGGTACACTTCGAATAGCCACTCAAGGACCATCACTTACAAAACACCATCTACAAAGTGAACTTTGCAGCATAATGAATTACAATTACTGAATTACAATTACAACACAAAAGATTTGGGGACGTTAGAAAGAAGTGGTGAAGAAGAGAAAGAGAACCCATGCTTCCACACACACACAGCAACACCCTTACAAATATATTGGATGAATAAGAAAGGACTAAAACATTAATGAGACTTTAAAAGAAATTAGAATCCATTATAGTTTTTGAAGAAGTTAGAGACTGAACATCTTAATTTATTGAGACTAAAACATTAACTTAATCAAGGCCATTTTTATTGAGAGTGAACACCTTAATTTATATAAAAGTTATCATTATTTTAATAAAAGGTAATTTTACTAATTAAATGATTATATGAATAGCCTTTACTTGTAAAAATTCTTAACTTCTATTTGTCAAGAGTCTTATAACTTAATAATCTATATATCTAAATATATAATAATAGGTGAAACTGAGAGAAATTCAAATTATAGTTCCAAATAAGAGTTCCAATTTTGCGCCATGTGTCCTAAATTATTTATTCTTAAAGAGTTTTATTTCTTAATTTTAGAATCAAATGTGGTACCACATCATAAATATTCATCCAAGTGAGTTATTAAGTATAAAAACCAAAGAGTCTAAAATAAATGAATCATAAAAAAAAAATATAAAAAAAAAAAGTGCTTCACGATAATTAAAACAAAATGGACAATTTACATTTTATACCTAAAAATATCCTTACAAATTTTTTTAAAGAGTTAACAAAATATAAAAATAACTATCTGTAGGGACTCAGTTTAGAAAGGTTCCCTAACAATACATTTCTAGAGAGTGGGATGAAGGGTTAGGCCCTAACAGACTAGCAACGGAACACAAGCCCCTTTTTACCATGGAAGGGGAGTGGACCCAATTTACAACTAAGGGTAGCTCCTCGGCACTTGTCCGAGGAGGTTTTTTCCTCCTCCTTGAACTGCTTTGCTCGCCTTTCTTATATAGGTCTCTCCCTCCTATCCCCTTCTTCCTTCTGTTGATCATCCATTGGCCTTCCCTCTGACCGTTCGTCCCATCAGAGGCCTAATCAGTACTCGTGTAGTTCACCATGATCAATGTTACCCTGTCAAGGGGTTACCTCCCCATTAATGTGGCCAAGGGGTTAGGTGAGCGCATTCAGTGTAGAGGTAACAACCTGTTCTGGGTCTATCCCTCACCTGAAATTAGCCTCGGTATGCCGAGGATAGAGATGTCCTCGGCGGGGTCCAAAAAGGCATAGGTCTTCATATACCAGCCTCGGATGATCATCCCTCCTCGGCATAGGCCTTGGGCCTAATGCAAGATGGGCCCAGGGTACCAGGCCTACGGGCCCCACAATAGCCCCTCAAAATCCTGCTGCCCGTCCCCTCGGACGGGGGGGGAGGGTTTTGATACCTATGGGTCCTCGTGGCCGACGCCCCGGAGAAGTCTCTTCTCCTTCCCGCCGACATGGCTGAACTGGGGAGCAAGAGTGGGCCAGAGGTTGCCCTTAACCTTAAGAGACATCTCGACATGGTGGGTCCCTTGATACCTGTTTATCTCACTTGAACTTTGTTGCTTAGCACCTCCCTTCTCTTTACGGCGCATCTGTTTTTGTTGGCAGGCTATCCAGGCCTTTTTCAGGCTGGACGAGGAGGCTTTTGCCGAGGTAATGCTCTAGTGCAGTAGGGTGACAAGTTCTTGAAGGCTGCGAGGACCCTTAAGAGATCTGAGGCAGATCTAAAAAAGAGGCGATCGAAAATATGGAGGAGATGACAAAGGCTAGAGATAATGTGGCCCCTGACCTAGCCATGGCTACGAAGCAGGCCAAGGATCAGACCAAGCGATGGCAAGATGTCGAGGGCCACCTACGAACTGCCAAAGAGGACATTGCCGACCTGAAGAAAAAGTTGGCCGAGGCAGTCAGCGCAAGGGGTACTGCCGAGTATGCCAAGGGCGAGGCGGTGTTTGCGAGAGTAGATGCTGAGCGCTTCGCAGGGCAGGCGGAAGAGGAGGCTTTTGCCGAGGGGGCGGCCAAGACTGAAGCCACCCTCAAAGCTCACATTCCTGTAATGTGCGGGCGCTTCTGTTATGAGACCTAGCATGGAGCCCTCAACCAAGCGGGGGTTGATGTCTCGTCTGACCTTAGGAGGGTGGAGAGAGTGTTTTACCCTTCCGCAATTGGCGAGGTTGTTCCTGTTGCTTCCAAGGAGGGGTATGCATTACCAGCGGCAAGTGAAAGTCATAACGGAGCCGCTGAGGACACATCTGCAGCTGACAGACCTTTTGAGGGGGCCGAGCCCCATAGAGCGTTGGAGGGGGCTAGAACCGAGGGTCAAGAGGTGCCCCAAGAGGTGGTAAGGCTTCCTGCTAGCTCCCCAGCCACACTCACGGTTCCTCCGATTACCCCTACCGTGGGAGGGCCCTCTGAAGTAGCCCCTCCGAGACAAGGTCCCTAGGTGTTGGCTAAAGCCTTTTGACAAGCCTCTTCAAGACAATTTACTTACCGAGTTGAAGGGAAATGGCCTATGGCATAGGCACTGTTATTTGCTTGCTTTTTCATTCCATTTTGCTTCTTGCCTCAGGGGCATTGTAACGAAACTATATACTTTCTATTTGAATTGAACATTCACTATCTTGCTTCTAATTATTGATGCTTCCTTTTTCTTGCCGTACTTTAATATTTTGCTCAATACCTTGGTTCCGTTCTGGATTTGGTCTCATGAGATCATCAACTATCCTTCAGGCATGAATCCGAGGATCGCATCACAATTCGGCTCTAGCTGACGCTTCAGTTCCTCTGTAAATAGTTAATTTAATCCTTCGGTTCTTCTGTGAGTAGCTAGTTTTCTCATGAGTTTGAGTCCTTGGACCATGCAATACCTTGGTTCTGTCTGGTACCCAGGTATAGCCGAGTGGTTAGTTTCCCCATAGTCTTGAGTCCGAGGACCATGCAATGCTTTGGTTCTGTCTAACACTTCCATTCTTCTATAAGTATCTAGTTTCCCTATAGGTTTGAGTCTGTGGACCATGCAATACCTTGGTTCTGTCTAGTACCCAGGTATAGTCGAGTGGTTAGTTTCCCCACAGGCTTGAGTCCGAGGACCATGCAATGCCTTGGTTCTGTCTAACACTTCCATTCTTCTGTAAGTATCTAGTTTCCCCATAGGTTTGAGTCCGTGGACCATGGAATACCTTGGTTCTGTCTAGTACCTAGGTATAGCCAAGTGGTTAGTTTCCCCACAGGCTTGAGTCTGAGGACCATGCAATGCCTTGGTTCTGTCTAACACTTCCATTCTTCTGTATGAAGAGGTTTGTCCTTGGACCGCTTTGCTGGAAACGGTTCCTCCTCGGGTCGGACCATTAACTCTACGGTGCTTTGGGTAGGGGTGGTTCGGACTCTGATCTTACATGTGGCATTGACCTCGCCTTCAATTCAAGTTCCCATCTTCTTCACTTACGAGGCGTCTCTTGGCCGTTCGCGCTCCGCGCTTGATGTTTCGATGCGCAAGACCCGCCTTCATTAATATCCTCGTGAATTGATACAGATCCAGCGGTCTACGGTCTCCTTGGGATTTGGTATCCTCATGATTAGTACCGCTGATAATTCTCTTTTCGAACTTTGTGTCGATTAATTCCCACAAGTCTTCATCCTCTATATAAGGCTTTCTGGGGCAAACGTTTCTCCGCACTCCATGAACTTCCCAACACAACTAGAAACACGTCCCTTCAGCTCCCCGAGCCCCTTCAATAACCCTGCCAGGATTGTGACCAGAGTTAGAAGATATGGGGCGGCCCTGGGCGGGTGTGAGGACACACAGGCCAAAGGCCCTACCGTCTCGGCCAAGAGCCGTTGTGACCGCAGCCCCCATTAGGCTTCCGACGCGGTAGAGTCTAGGCGTAATCTTGATAGTGCCATGCGTGGTAGCCAGGAAGGATGTCCCTGAAGTACCTAACGCTCCTCCCCGGGGCGCACCCCTACCGGAGGAGACGCGCAAAATCACGTCATGGCTGGTGCCCGAGTGTTGCCGTCTCCAACGGCCAACGCTCGTGAGGATTGGAGAGAATCAAGGGAACATCATGGGGGAGGGCTTCCTAGTGCACCTGCGTCGGCTCCTCTCTTTGTTCCAGCTCCGCCGCACCGGACAAGGAGTTGTTGGTGGCCTTGAAGCGCGCTAGCCTCAGCCCCATTCCCTCTAGCTAGTTTTAGAACAGGTCCACCTGGGCCTCTGTTTGTAGAATTAGCTTGTAAAATTAGTTTTAAAACAAGTCTGCCTGAGCCTCTGTTTGTATCTTGTACTTCCCACTTAATAGAATAATATGAAGTTCCTTTTCTTTTCTGTTGAATCTTCTACTTTTCTGCAATGTTTGTTTTCTGTTTTTTTTTTTTTTTTGTGCGCCGCTACCAACCTTCCGTAAAATAACTACTTAGGAACGATTGCCCGTTACGCCTGCCAGTGCACTAATCCTTCCCACAGACGACGCCAATTGTAGGGACTCAGTTTAGAAAGGTTCCCTAACAATACATTTCTAGAGAGTGGGACGAACGGTTAGACCCTAACAGACTAGCAACGGAACACAAGCCCCTTTTCACTATGGAAGGGGAGTGGACCCAATTTACAACTAAGGGTAGCTCCTCGGTGCTTGTCTGAGGAGGTTTTTTCCTCTTCCTTGAACTGCTTTGCTCGCCTTTCTTATATAGGTCTCTCCCTCCTATCCCCTTCTTCCTTCTGTTGATCATCCATTGGTCTTCCCTCTGACCGTCCGTCCCATCAGAGGCCTAATCAGTACTCGTGTGGTTCACCATGATCAATGTTACCCTGTTAAGGGGTTACCTCCCCATTAATGCAGCTAGGGGGTTAGGTGAGCGCATTCAGTGTGGAGGTGACAACCTGTTCTGGGTCTGTCCCCCACCTGAAATTAGCCTCGGTATGCCGAGGACAGGGATGTCCTCGGCGGGTCCAAAAAGGCATAGGTCTTCATATACCAGCCTCGGACGATCATCCCTCCTCGGCATGGGCCTTGGGCCAGATGCAAGATAGGCCCAGGCTACCAGGCCTACGGGCCCCACACTATCAATAATATTTAAATTATATATATATATATATATGAATTATATTATACATCTTATTATATATCTTTAAGTATATTCATGCATATGCATGCAGCATGGGGTTACAAGCTAGTTTATATATATATATATACATCTAATAATAGGTGAAGTTGAGAGAAATTTAAATTAAGTCAAATTAAAATTCCAAATTATGTTCTAATTTTGTGTCATGTGTCTAGATTTATGTGGAGACCACACGATAATTATCCTTCCAATTATTCAATTCAAATCTAAAATTAGAGTCCAATTTTGCTCCGTCTATCTACATTTAAGTAGGAGTATGGGACCACGTTATACCATTCTCATAAATTTTTTTTTTTTTAAAAAAAGAAGAAGTTGTGCTCCTTTTTTTAGCTGAATAAAAGATTAGGTTCACCTCCCCTTCCAAACTCCTGCATTTTACATTAAAATGCTATGCCTTTTTTTTTTTTCTTTTTTTCTTTTTGGGGTTGAATAAAACGTTCTGCTATTCTTTAATATTAGACCCGTAGGTTCACCTCCCTTTCTACAATAATTAAACGCAAATCAGAAAACCCAAATTCCTTTCACGCCGATTCAAGAACCTTAATATACGGCTCCCCTCTTTTTCATTGAATGCTATGGAATTTGAAAGGTATCTCTTGAGATCAATGATGCATGCTTTTGGGTTTTTCTGTATCTTTATACAGGATGAGGTTTTTGGTCAAAATCGCTCATTGGACCCATTCGGCCATTCCACCACTTGTGGATGATAAGTAGCAAGCATCTTCTCTGTAAGCAATGCATAATTGCTCTCTCTCTCTCTCTCTCTCTCTCTCTCTCTCTCTCTGATATCGTATATCCTAAATTATAAAATTGGGTACCTAAAAACAGTTTCTCTAAGCTACTCTGCTATTACCTTTTTTTTTTTAAAAAAGTTAAATTGTACTGCCTAATTTCAGATAAATTTAAAATGATACTATAACTAAAATTCTCTAAGAACAAGTTTCAACAGATTTAGAATAAAATTTAGGACAAAACATATTATTGTGCTTTAAGTTGCTAATTACTTTAGTTGTGCTCGCTGTTAGTTTTGTACCCTTTTCTTTTAACTACCCTCCTTCTCATGCCTCATCCTTTGATTGATAAATTTATTTACTCAGCAGAATACACAAACTGAAGTTCCTACTTTGAATGTCCACTTGAGGCGTAAGTTCCATTTTATTGATTATTTTGAAATCCTTTGAAATTTATATTTGACATTGTTGTTCACACTATCTAACTTGCATTCAATATTATTGCTTCTAACTGGTAGATTTATTGAACCATGGAATTTTGGCAAGCCAACACAAGCATGTGCGAGTTGTGGGGGTATTCTATGCTATGAAGAGATGTCAAGTCAAGAAGACCATCACAACCAAAGTTTTCGTTGTGCCGTTTGGAATGACTAATTTATTTACCTTTGCTAAAACATGCACCTCTAGTTCTTGAAGAATTGCTAAATGATGGTGGCCCTTCATTTATAATAGTATATCTAATACATTTACATTTTATTGTAGCTATCTGTTATAACAATGTCCAAAAGATATAGCTTTCTTAATCAAATATGTGATGCTAAGAAGACATGGAGAATTAGAGTGAGAATGTGCAGAATGTGGAAAACAGTGAATAAGAGAAGTGGAAATAACCTCATCAGTCTTGACATAATCTTTATCGATAAAAAGGCTATTATACTTCACAACAATGAAATGTTTGAATCTTTCAACTATTCACTGTATTTGTTATATAATATGTAAACTAATTTTTGACTTCCATTTTTTTTTTTTTTTTTTTACAGAAAGAGGAAAAAAAAAAAACTTAATGCATGCAATTGTAAGAAAGAATGTGTTTCGAAAATTTAGTGTCATCCTACGTGAAGGTGGAACATTTATCATTTCAAACTTTAAAGTAATCATGACAAATAAAGGTTATAGACCTGTTTCAAATGACCTGAACATCATTTCCCTGTTAACAAGTTCAGTTAAGGAATGCAATGAAGAAAGTGAACTCATACCTATGCATGCCTTTGAATTTGCAACATATGATTGTATCAACAGTCGTTTGAATGATAATTCTTACCTAACAAGTAAATCATATTTTACTTCACCTCTTCTCTACTTTAATTAATCAAAATTCATCCTTCAAATATATTTTTAGCCTATACAAACTCTTGCAGATATAATTGGAAAACTATTGCTGTTGGATCTATTGAACAAGTTCACTTTGACAACGGCTTTACAAATATAAGAAATCTTCAAGTTCTACTACATCAGTAAGGTACATTTCATTTTACTGTCATTGATTGTAGACAATGTACACTTTATCTTAACCTTTTAACGTCTATTGAATGCTGTCATGTACCATTAGGGACAAAGAACTAAAACTTTCATTGCGGGATGAAAATACTAAAACAATTATTGAAAATGACTTCAAATATGGTGAAGGTCCACATATAATTATTGTTACTTCAAAGACTATAAAAGCATTCCAAGGTAACGAAAGATAGATAGTATATGTATATGTAACATTTTTTATATATGAAAAAAATGTTTATGACAAATTCTTCAACGTGTTTTATGGGTTTTTTTTTTCTCTCTAAGGAAAAATAAATCTTAACACCACAAGTGCAAGTAAAGTCTACGTCAATATGGACATTACAAAGGTTTCTAAGCTTATTGACAGGTTCATAAACATTTACTTTACTATTTCTCTATGATGGATTATCAATGGATTTTTTTTTTTTAAATTGATCTCTTGCTTTGTTCAAATATAAATTTGTTGAGGATGAATACGATAATGTTGTTCGATATATTCTAGCATGTGACAAAAATCCAAAATTTGAATCAGAACTGATAGTGCAAACTACGATGTCATTGACAGAAATTCATTGGAATGGGTGAAAGAAGTCAAGGATTTCTTTATCTTGAACTATTTCAAATCAAAATTTTTATTATTCAATTAAAACTAACTACAGGTTCATAAACATTTACTTTACTATTTCTCTACGATGGATTGTCAATGGATTTTTTTTTTTTTTTAAATTGATCTCTTGCTTTGTTCAAATATAAATTTGTTGAGGATGAATACGATAATGTTGTTCGATATATCCTAGCATGTGACAAAAATCCAAAATTTGAATCAGAACTGATAGTGCAAACTACGATGTCATTGGGAGAAATTCATTGGAATGGGTGGAAGGAGTCAATGTTTTCTTTATCTTGAACTATTTCAAATCAAAATTTTTATTATTCAATTAAAACTAACTACAATGAATGATTTTGCAAGAAAAGTTTTTTACTTGTTATGCTGATATTATAAACATAGAAACAGAATTTGGGTGGAATTATATCCCATGTCAACTTTGCAAACGAAAAGTAAAACAACAAAATAATATGTTTTAGTGTGATACTTGCATATCTAAATCTTGGTTCCCTATGCCTAGGTGGCCAAATTGTTCATTGTTTATACTATATAACTATTAAAATGACCGCATAGGAAAACCAAATGATAATAGCTTTAATTATAAATGTAAAAATAACCTTATTACATTTTCTAACTTCTCTCATTATTATATTCAATTACAAAGTAAAAATCCAAGTGAAGGACCATATTGCGACAACTTCTTTTGTTCTTTTTTATAAGATGCAGAAAAAATAATTTAGAAAACTGTTTTGGAACTTTCTTCAAAAGTATCTAATCTAAATTCTTAACCACTTCTGATTTTATGCTTAAACCTAACGTTTCTATTATACAAACAAACTTTAGATTTTACATCATATTGTGCAGAATCAAGAGCCAAACAAAGTACCTCAAGAAATTCAAAACTTTCTTGGCAAATCCTATACATTCCAAATAAAAGTTGATGATTACAATGTCAGAGAGGGATGGGAAGTTTACACTGCCACAAGTAACTTTAAATCTGAGTCTAACAAACACTCAGGAGATGTTGTTGCTGACAGCATTCAGAGAAAACAATTAGAAACTCTAGTCAACCATGGCCAAACTATTGCAAATGATCCTATCAATACTTTAGATATTAAATTACTTACAAGCTTGAAGGATGTAACTGATGACAACATAATAGATGAGAGCATTGGAAACATGATGAACCTTATCCTTATAGTTACGAAGAATTTGTCGTTACATGCAAGAGATGCTCGATCAACCTTGAAATGTTTAAGTTGGTGAATAGGTTTTTTTAAGTTTGACAAACAAAAAATATATATTAATGTCCCTCTATATATTTTTGTAAAATTGAATTTATTCAACTATGTGTTAGCTTTATTCCATGCCAAATATGCTTGTAATTCAACATTTAGAAGCCTTGTATTTAGGTGAGAATAATGTAAGGGTTGTGTGTGTGAGAGTGTGAAGATTTGATCAAGAGTGTGCAACAAGAAATGACTCACGACTGGACTCATGACTGGCTCGCGAGTGGCGACTTGCTACAATGTAACACACATGTGAAACATGTAGGAAGTTGAAGTGTCAGGATAGCTGGATCACTACAAGACAAAAAAGTATAGTCTAGCCAGTCTAGTAACTAGGATTGAAACTCGCAACTCATCCCAGTCGCGAAGTGAGTTTTCAGTACACCCTGTTTTGCTAAAAACTAATTTTTCACATTCCATCTCATACCCTACTATAAATACCCTTATACCAACGAATGTAGAGAGTTTCTAAAGAGAATTTTGAGAGAAAAACCCTAGAGAAAAATAAGATTGATTCATCCACAATCTTATATATTTGATTCTCCAAATTTCTCTACTCTCACCCTCTCCATTGTTATACCCATGTGAGGATCTTCAGCCAAATCCTAACCTCACCCAATTCATAGTAGTGAAAAGGTTCTTGGTGTTTGGAAAGCTGTTCAAGAGAGAACCAATTCATATTAGTTGATGCAATGGGCTAATTGCGGGATCCGGTAAACTAGAGAAGACACAATTAGGTCTAACCTTGTTGGAGCAAGAAGCTTGGAGGGTTTAGGTGTATCGGGTAGATTAGGCTTGGAGGCTCTATTACTATTCATGTATCCCAACTGATTTTCTAGTGGATCATTTACCACTTGGAGGGCGCCAGAGAGACTTTTTGCCAAGTTCTTCGGTTTCTTCTTCGATAACATGTGCCAATGTTCTTGTGTTTGCTTGTCTCTATCCCTTACTCTTTGCTTTTAATTACTGTTGAGTTGTGATTAAAATATGGCTTAGAGTAGTTTGCATATTTGGGTATTGCTTATATTTCATATTCCGCACATACATTGTTTGAATATAAGCTTGTATTAGCCTTTTTGAATTTAGGGGTCTAAACATTCACAAGTGTTTTACACACTAAGTAAGCTTTCATATTTTAAATAATAAAATGCAATATTTTTTTTTTGTTTTTTTCCATTGTAGCATCACTTAAATAACAAAATGTAATATTCTAATTTCTTATTCATTGTTTTATCTAATGCTATCCTCCGTATGATAAAGCAAAAAAAAAAAAAAAACCAATAGCATCTCTTAATTAATAAAATGCAATTTCTTTTCATTGTTCTATCTAATTCTATCATTCGTGTTATAAACCCAAAACAAAAAACAAAAAACAAAAATTGACCAATAGCATCATTACAATTAACCATTCCCGTGCGATAGCACGGGTTGCGTACTAGTATTGCATAATAGTTAAAACTTAGAGAAAATCTAATTAGATTTTAATTAGATTCTCAATTTTGTGTCGCGTGTCTCATTTAATTTTTAATTTTTTGCCAAGTGAATTATTGAGTTTAAAAATTAAAGAGTTCAAATCCAATTAGATTCTAAATTGGATTTCAATTGAAGTCTAATTGTTCACCATGTGTCCATTTAAGTTTTTATTTTTATGACAAGTGAATTATTGGGTGTAAAAACTAAAGAGTTTAAAACCAATTAAATTTTAAATCATATATATATATATATAATGAGAAATCATTACATATTTTAAAAATGTATGGTTTAAAAAAAGTGTAAGCTAATACCATGTATAATTTGAACATCTTCTAAAAAAAAGGTATAATTTGAACTATATAATTGTAATTGTTTTTAATTATACCTATACATATGCATAGGGCTACACCTAGTTGTTATAACTATCGAATTATCAAAAATAAAAAGCTTCTATTTGGTACAAATATATAATTTATAAGCAAACATATTTTTAAGTTGATTAATGAACAATTTTTTAAAATGTCATTTTTTTCCAAGTATATAGATACTTTTATTCAACTTAAAATTTTCAAGAAAAATATGTCATTGAAAATTAGCTAATCCTAATTTATGATTGGATAAAATCTAGCTTAATTTTATCATTAGTTTAAAGCCTTATTCTTTTAGATAAAAACATAATTTTATTCAGAACTTGCTTTTTAAACAAAATATACCCCTGGGAATTTCACTTTGGTTGGGTGTTTCACTCAATACATAATAAATTGTGGGGAGTGGAAGAGTCCCCATCTAGGCCTAAAGCCTAAGTCCTAGTTAGTCCCCGTGGAATGAATTGGGCCAGGCATATATAATTGTAAGAAGGCCTAATGGGCTATATAGGGTATGGAAAAAAGGCAATAAGAGCATCTCGAGCACCAAGAAGGAGGAGGGCAACTTTAGCAGATCATTCTCGTGAAGTAGGCAATAAGCAAAAGAGAGCTGAGCCTTACCCGAGGTGAGGTGCATGGATAATCCATATCTGACTTCCAAAAGGTACCTAGAATCTCGGGGAGACTTCCAAAACACGCAAGAAGGTTGAAGATCTTCACCTCTACATTAATGAGGGGATTTTCACCTAACCTCTATCGCATTAAATGCATATGAGACAACCTGAATAATATAAACACCCTCAAAAATCAAAATTCCAAGATAAGGAAAGGGAGGAAACCGATAAAGGAGATGAAAATATCATTGAAAATTCGGTTAGCGACAAGATAGCTATAGAGATAAAAACAAAGAATGTACTTATATAAAGGGGAAGACAGGCAAATAGGAAGTGATTGGAAAAATAGTTAAAAAAAGTGAGAGAAGGAAGAAAAACTATTTGTCTGAGAGAGAGAGTGTAACACCATAGGAAAGAGAAATTTCCCTAATGTAATACTTTAGCTTCATTTGAAATATATAGTGTTGATGAAATCAATTGTTTGAGTTTCTTATTGTCAAATGTTTATTCCCTATTACTCATTTTTAAATAGACTGTGTCAGTCAATTAAACTTTACCCCGTGGACCCACACGCGGTCGCACCTCGGGCCAGTTTTTGTTCCCCACAATAATAATAATAGAAAAATTAAAAATTAAACTTTCATCCCTTTACAATATTTGTCAAACTATTAATTTGCTCAATTGAAGCCCTAATTTTTTTTTTTTTTATTTAAACCCTTACAATCTAAATTAAGTGTTAAACTAGATGAAAAGTGTGAGTACACATTGATATAATTCCTTCAAATTAGGGTATCAATTGATCAAATGAGTGAAAGTTTATGATTAAAAAAAATGTTAATTTTCCCTAATTTAATTATTATTATTATTTTATTATAGAAAGTTGACTTTGGAGTCCGGAGTACTTGAAGTTGAGGACAACTGGGTGGGCAAAGCCGGTGGATAACCCGGAAAATCAATCTAAATTCCATTTATACCCCCATATATCTGGTTTTTTACTTTTATTACCAGCAGTTTGTTTCATCTCCAGTAGGGGTAATATAATAATATTCCTTTCTATTCCTCTCAAACAAATAAAACACACCAATCTCTCCTGAAACTGAAAGGATCTCTCTCTCTCTCTCTCTCTCTCTCAGATTTTTTTTGGTTTCTTCATATTTCCAGGTATTACCAATTCATCTTTGCCTGTATTTATTTATGTATCTATGTATGTATACACGTGGGATCTTCGTTATCAAAAAGTGTTGCGTGCTGCATTGAATTATGGAACAATATATATATATATATATATATATATCCCCCCCCCTAACTGCTTTGCTCGCTTTTCTTATATAGGTCCCTCCCTCCTATCCCCTTCTTCCTTCTGTCGATCATCCATTGGCCTTCCCTCTGACCGCCCGTCCCATCAGAGGCCTAATCAGTACTCGCGTGGTTCATCGTGATCAATGTTACCCTGTCAAGGGGTTACCTCCCCATTAATGCGGCCAGGGGTTAGATGAGCGTATTCTGTGTGGAGGTGACAACCTGTTCTGGGTTTGTCCCCCACCTGAAATTAGCCTCGGTATGCCGAGGACAGGGATGTCCTCGACGGGGTCCAAAAAGGGTATAGGTCTTCATATACCAGCCCGGGACGATCATCCCTCCTCGGCATGGGCCTTGGGCCAGATGCAAGATAGGCCCAAGCTACCAGGCCTACGGGCCCCACATAATGTATTTATGTATAGGTACTTAATAAATTTTTTCTTTTTGCATTTTATTTTATTTTATATTTCCACTTTATGATATATGATTTATTGATAATGATCTATTGCATAATTATCTTTATTTACTTTTTCACTTAGTTTTAATTGTGAGGAAGAAAGAGATGTGGATCTATATTTTGGAGAAAAATATACCTATAAGAGTTGAATTACATACATCTGTATGGTAATAAACAAAGTATACATAGTTACAACTTGATCTAATAGTTCTCACACTATCAATTTAAAAAAAAAAAAAATTATTGCATTGTGTTTTCATACATATCTCACTATATATAATACCTGATTACAAAATATATTTTATTACACTACAAAAAACTTCTAATTTAAAATATAATTTCAAATAACACATATTGAATTTTTAAAAATATACAATCTAATATATTAATTCAGTAATTATCCAATAAAAAATAATCATATCAAATTTTCCAGTGCATCGCACCGGTTTGCAACTAATATATCTAAAAGTTGAAGTGTAGAGTTTAATGTTGCCGCATTTCTGTTGAGTCACATTAGTGCCATATCATCAACCTATTTTCAATATTTTCTCTCTCTTTTTAAATTATTTTTCTCCTTATTAATTTGCCACTTTACAATTACACATTCTCCGACATTTATTTATTTTTACCTTTTTATCTCCCCACTACTCTATACCTTAAACTAATTACAATTTCTCCATCCCTTCATCTTCCTTTTATTTTGACTCTTCTTCTCCTCAATTTTTTCACTATAAAATTTGTTATTTTCTATTCCATTCAATCCATATTTTGCTCATTCAAAAAGGTGAATACTCTCTCTCTCTCTCTCTCTCTCTCTCTCTCTATATATATATATATATATTCTTTCTTTTGGTGGATTTTTTTTAGATTGATGAATTTTTATATTTAATTCTACTTTAGGCTGATATGATTTGGTTATATTTTAATTTTATTTTCTTTATTTGTTAATTACATGTTATCCTATGAAATTACAGAATCATTTAATGTTATTCTATTTCATAGCATGACTTGATAATTTGATGTTTATAACTATACATTTTCTTTTGAATATTCTTCTACTCATTTTCTTTTATATAATTTTATTTTTTGTCTCACATTCTCTTCCAAAAAGAAGATTGTTCTCTCTCTCTCTCTCTCTCTCTCTCTCTCTCTCTCTCTCTCTCTCTCTCTCTCTCTCTCTCTATTATTAATTCTTTCTTGCAACTCTATTTTAGATTGATGATTTTTTTTTTTTTTGTGCCTCTTCTCTTGGATGATAAACATTGGTGGTGTGTTTTTTGAGTTATATATCACATGTACTCTCTATCCCTCTTATAGTTTTGGTTTGACTTAATTTTTAGATATTATAGAAGTGAGATGATTATGTATTTGAATGTCTCTATAAATTATTTGAATAATATTAATTGTAAATTTGTGATAAGGTTTGGTTATCATAAAAATCTTCTTAAGAGAATGAGAATTCCAAATAATTAATTTTGGAACTCAAATATTTTAGTTGTAGAAAAAAAAAACCATAACATAGTATACGCAAGTTTGAATAAAACAGATCACTTGAAAAATAATACTATTTCTATCTTTTATCTCAAAAAATAATAATAATAATAATAATATTAATCAAATGCACCTAAGGTTTTTTTTTTCTTTTTAATTTTTAACTCAAAATAATGAATGATATATTTGTAGAGATGGAGAGATGAAAAATAATTTTAAAAATAATATCTCTAGTACGTTTTATAAAATAAATCATACCACGTTACAAAATAGTTATATATTCTCACGCATCGCGTGAGTCTGCAACTAGTTGTCTATAAATTATAAAACCTTATCAAGCAAAACAACCTACCAATATAACAGCCAATGACAATGTTTAACTTATGCCAGCTATGTTCACAAATGATTGCCAACCATGTTTGTACTTTGTCATCAACCAAAGGTCTTGTGGTGGGTCTCAAAAAAATCCCCAACTATATATGGAGAATCTAATGTAGGTCTAGCTAAATATAAATTTGCAGAAAACCCCCATAAAAAAGTGGAGTTTTTGTCCCAAATGTGGATAGGTAATATATAATGGGTGTGGATGCTCAAAGAAACTTAGAAAGACAATAATGACTATAAATTTTTTTTTTTTAATGAAATAATGACTGATAGTTTGGAGTTTTTTGTATTTTTGTTTTTTCATATGAAATTATTAAGTAGCTTAAACTTTGGAGTTAAGAATTCTTTGACAAATATTCGTTGTAGTTAACTCTACTAGTAAAATTTAATTTGTGAAGCCTTTAATTGTTGAATAAAAAATTTAGGGTTCAATTTTTGCATACATAAAAAAAAAAAAATAATAATTACACTTTACTCACCTGTGATTTGCCTTTAATTTGACTTGCCTACCCGACGTTTTAATTTTGACACTTTACCCAACCGAGGTTCAATCCGTTAATGCTCTGTAACCCACCTCCCTATCTGCCGTTACTCTAACACGTTTTCTTTCAAGATCAAAACACAAAACATATCCAAAAGTTAGGGTTTTTTATTGCTTAAGAACTTCTTTGAGAACATATGCCTAAAAAAATCAAACCTAAGTCAACCACTATAAATATCATATTTTCCTTCTCTATGGTGGGCAGTTTGATCGAATAGACCTGAAGACACTATTTAGAGCACTGACAGAGAAGGTCGGTTGGCAAGATGAAACAATTTGTATTATTAGCCAAACAATAGCCTGCTACCAAACAAGAAGTAAAAAATGCCAGGGAGCAAGTCTGAGAGCATATATATGGTTTAATTTTGTTGGACCTAATAGGCTTGGTAAGAAGAAGATAGCTCTTGCTCTCGCTGAGAAATTACATGGAAGCCAGGAACAATTCATTTCTATGGTTATGATATAAAATTCAGGGGGAAAACTCTTGTTGATTGTCTTGCTTAGGAGTTAACCAAGAAACCCTTGTCCATTGCCTTCCTTGGAAATGTAGATAAAGCTGATGTACTGACTCAAAATAGTTTGTCTCAGGCTATTCGTACTGGTAAACTTTCAGACTCACATGGAAGAGAAATTAGCATTAATAACACAATAGAGAACGTTGTAGAAGAATAGGTGAGAGGAAAGAGACAAGTAGAGAAGGAAAATATGATATTTATAGTGATTGACTTAGGTTTGATTTTTCTGGGCATATATTTTCATAGAAGTTCTTAAGCAATCAAAAACTCTAAAATTTTTTTATTTGTTTTGTGTTTTGATTTTGAAAGAAAACGTGTTAAGAGTAACGGCAAACAGGGAGGTGAGTAATGGAGCAGTAACGGACTGAACTTCGAGTGAATAAAGTGTCAAAATTGAAATTACAAGTAGACAAGTCAAATTAAAAACATATACAAGTGAGTAAAGAATAATTATCCTATAAAAAAAAAAAAAAATTGAGTGGTGTTTGAATCCGACAACAACGAGCTAGACATTGTAGATTGAAACACCCTTTAAAATAAAAAAATCCTTTGACAAGATAATACTTGTCATCAAAAAGATAAAGTCGAAGACAAATGATTTCCCATGGATTAAACTGAACGAATATGTAATGTAACACTAATTTCATCACAGATCAAAATCTCATGTGCATCGCTCGCTGGTTTTCCCTCCATGCTTCGAAGCCCAGGACACGCACCCCAGCCAATCGTATCACGCCACGTAGCAGTTATCGGCGCCGGCGCCGCAGGCCTAGTAACTGCTCGAGAGCTCCGCTGCGAGGGTCACAGCGTGGTGGTCTTCGAGCGAGGCGACCAAGTTGGCGGCACCTGGGTCTACACCCCGAATGTCGAATCCGACCCGATTGGACTCGAACCGACTCGGACCACGGTCCACTCCAGCCTCTACGACTCCCTCCGCACCAACATCCCCCGAGAGGCCATGGGCTTCAGGGACTACCCGTTCATCCCCAAAGACGACCCGGACAGAGACCCGAGACGGTTCCCGGGTCACCGAGAGGTTCTGAAGTATCTGCAAGACTTCACGCGCGAGTTCAGGATTGATGAGTTGGTGAGGTTTGAAACGGAGGTAGTGCGCGTGAGATTCATGGAGGAAGAGGAGAAATGGAAAATAAAATCAAAAGAGAGGTCAGGCACAGAAATGGGTTTGGAATTGGATGAGATATTTGACGCTGTTGTTGTATGCAATGGCCATTTCACCGAGCCTCGTGTCGCCTATATTCCTGGTATTTTTCCTAACTGCTCCTTTCTTTTTCTTTTTCATTTTTTTAGAAACTACAGTATTTTTTTTCTAATTTTGAGTGTGCTTTAGAACACTGTGGTGTAAAAACCTCCCATTTTAGCAATCAATAAGCCAAAACCCACCCACATCCTGGGTGGGTTTTTACTTTTTTATTCTAACTATGAACAGGTCTTAAACAAAAGGCCAAAAATGTAACATTATCCCTTTTAAGTTTTACAATTTTTAATTCCAGTTCTCTAAATAAGAGTTTTGTTTAACTAACCAAAACGGCATATCCCCTCAAAAAAAAAAAAAAAAAAACAAAAAGGCATAGTTTTTATTTCTTTCTTAATCTTAGGAAAAACGGTAATTAAAAAAAAAAAAAAAGCAAGCAAAACTGAAACCCCACCCCCACCGCCACCAGATACATGATCTGAGAAACCAAGAATGAGAAAGAGGGGGAAAGAGAGAGAGAGTGAGAGATCGAGAGGGAGAAAGGGAGATCGCTGATCCGCGAGAAAGAGAGAGAAAAAAGATTGCAGCACCGAAATCTTTGGTATCAGACATGTCAACTACAACTGTTACTTCAACTATTCATCATCAACATCATGATCTTTGTACAGTTTGTATCCAAAGTTTCGGGTCAAGTGATTAGGGTAGTGAACAACAAGTCCCATGTGATCGACTAGTATTTACTGGAAAGCCACTTTTCTTTCGATTAAGGTTGTTTCTGTTTTGAGGTTTCTATAGCTTTTAAATAGTCCATATCATATATGCTCTTGTAAGTTGTAAGATTGTCTTTTTTTTTTTTTTCCTTTTTTAATATCTTTTTTCTGATATTGAATTCTGGTGTTGGTAGACTGCTGGTTTTCTTGTCATGTAGTATGGCAGAAAGTTGCAACAATGGGGTGTTTGGTTCATGTTTGAAAATATGTTTTTTGTAGTTTGAAAACATGCGTGGAAATATAAGTAAGTGAAAAAGCGTATAAAAATGCACGTGTTGTTTAAAAACTGAAAATGTGTATTTGGGTCGGTGCCAAATAACCCTTAAGTTTTTTGTTTTTAATTAACATTTTTCATAAGATTAATAAATAAATAATTAAATATTAATTAAGGTCCAAAACGACGCTGTTTTGGTAAGTTAACGGCAGAAACTAACAATGTATTAACAGATAACTTAATTGGAAAGGAATGAAATTTGGAGGACTACAATGACAAAACCCAAACTTAGAGGATTGAAATGAAAAATTGTGAAACTTAGAGAGTGAGTTTCACATTTTGGCCTAAAAAAAAAAAAAACAAAAAAGTAGAGATGAAAGAAAGAAGAGAGAGAAATTGAATATTTTATTTTATTTGTCAGTATAGTTTATATTATTTTAATGAGATGTATGTAAAAATAGAAACTAAAATATTGGGTGAGTTGTAAAATAGAATGGTAAAATAGATAAAGTAGATTTTGAGAATACAAAATAGACATTTTTTTGCATTCTCATATGCTAGTGCTCATAGTAAAGGTCTTTTTTTTTTAATTAATTTATTTATTTTATTAGTATTTTGTGGCAGGAATAAATGAGTGGCCTGGGAAGCAAATGCATAGCCACAATTATCGTGATTCAGAACCTTTTCGAGATCAAGTATGTGCCACATCTTCTTCCCTTTTGAATGTGAATAGTAAGTTAAGCTTAGCAGATGATTTTTTTTTTTTTTTTTTATATATATATATATATATACTGCAGTTGTAAATTGATTCCCATTTGAATTCTATTAGTTCACTTCTTCTACTTTGAGAAATATTTCCATTATTTCACCTTTTTTTTTTAATGAACTGTTAAAAAATATTTTATAAATAAACTAAATCAACTAGGAATACAACATTCAGCTCAGATGGTAGATTTTTTACCCATTCATCAAGATTTGCAGATAGAACGGTTCTTTTAGAAAAGGAATTAGCAAGCTAGTTGCCCTCCCTTTTTACACGTCAAAACTACACTTATGAAAAGCACCTGACAAAGACCAAAACTCTTTAATTACATGACCAAACATAGTTTTTGAAGGCATCTGGTTGTTGATTGCTGTGATAACTCTTTAACTATCTTCTTCGAACTCCACCTAGAAAATGTAAAGTTCTCGAGCAAAACTTAATGTCCAGTTAGCTATTAAGGCTTCCACCAAATCTACTGGGTGAGGTAACATGATTTTTTAGCTAAGGGCTACTATTATATTCCTCCAAGAATCTCAAATCACTACCCCAATACCAGATAGGGAGAACTCAGAGAAAATCACTCAATCAAAATTTGCCTTTCACATTCCTTCACTTGGAGGGTTCCACTTGACTCGACACTTCAGCTGGACATCTCTAATTAATTTCCGCTGCACATCAAGGAATTCAATGAGGAGTTCCTTTGCTTTCGATGCCACTTCTATAAAGCCCATGTTTGTTGTTTTTCTCTGATCCTATTCCGTCTTTGTCAAAGGCTCCAGGTGATCATAGAAAAATAATGCCACTTTGAGATGAGGAGCTTGTTCGAACACTGTACAGTCTGTACTAACTGAATCAATAAACGATCTAAACTTCTTCTAAAATAAATTGAGGAAGCTAGATTCTAACCGCCACACTAATTGAGCCTGGTCACATAACCATAAGGCATGTAAACAATCTATTAAGTGTTCCTCATAATGACTACACTGAGTTTCCTTAAGGACATTCCATTTGAACAAGTTCTGCTTGGTCGGGAGAGACTCTTTTGCAGCATGCCACATGAAGTGCCTAATTTTGTTTGAAACTTTGAATTCTAGTAGTCCACTTAACAAAACATAATCTCTTATATTCTTCTGATATTAGGAGAAATTTAACAATGTGTAGAAACTACTTAGGGTAAATAAAGTCTAATATGCTTTGAATAACGAATCTTACCAGACCAATCATGTATTTTTGCAATGAGTTGGGATTGAGAACAAGCATATATGTAAACACTGCTCTGTAATTAGGACCTACAAGGCTACAACTAACTGATCATTATATTATTTTTCGGTTTCAATTCTTTCCCCGCGCTATTGATTAGCTTAGCCTACCTTATCCATTTCCTGCTTTCAACAGGTTGTAGTTTTGATTGGGAATTCAGTTAGTGCATTGGATATTTCTTGGGAAGTAGCTGGAGTTGCCAAAGAAATCCACATTGCAGCTCGAACGGTCATAGATGGAACATTTGGAAAACAGCCTGCCTATGATAATATGTGGCTTCATCCTATGGTAAGTCACCCACAATGTGATTGAGTGGCTATCAGGATATGTCAATCAAGTAATTCTTCTTCTTCTTTTTTTGGTTTTATTTTATTTTATTTTATTTTTTTTGGGTTCTATTTAGAAAATCTTCAATTTGTTTGATGAAATGTCTAGCATATATAAAAAAGAAATACTATATATAAATAAAGAGTATGTTAGGAAAGTTTCTGTTCACTTTTAAAAAGGATTATGTTTTAAGACATCCCAAGTTGAATTAGAAGACTAAGGGACTAATAATAAGGTAAAACTGAATCACTGATTACAAGAAAGGCTAATTGAAAATACTAACCTTAAGTTAAATGATGCAGATAAAAGATGTATGTGAAGATGGTTCTGTAAATTTTCTAGATGGGAGCATTGTCCTTGCTAACATCATTCTACACTGCACAGGGTATGCTGCATATATACTCCAATAATCTGGCTTTGGCTTTGATTTAGGTCCAAAACTAACCAAAAATGAAATAGTGAATGGTAATTAAAAGTCATTTATTTATTTTTTCAAGGTACAAGTATCATTTTCCTTTTCTTGAAACCAATGGCATTGTGACTGTGGATGACAATCGTGTTGGGCCACTATACAAGCATATATTTCCACCAGCCTTGGCTCCACGGCTCTCCTTTGTTGGATTACCTTGGAAGGTTTATCCCTACCTAAAAATATATAGTGTGACCTCGTTTATGGTTGGAGCTTTAATTTAATCTTATATAATGGTGGACGTTATGTTTTTGTATTTGGTTGGTGCCAGGCCATTCCTTTTCCCATGTTTGAATTACAAAGCAAGTGGATAGGTGGTGTTTTGTCTAATCGATTCACACTTCCATCACAAGAGGAGATGATGGGAGATGTTGAAGCCTTCTACTTATCACTTGAAACTTTTGGCACTCCAAAGCGATACACTCATTGTTTGGGTGATAATCTGGTAATTTTGGTCAATTCAGGAGCCTACAACATGACAGATTTTCATTTTTCCTTATTTAACTTTAATGCTAACATTAGGTATGGTGGCTAATGACCTATTTTCCATATAAATGTTGCTAAATTATTCCAAACTGGCATAATAAAACACTATAAGGGTGCCCTAATAGTGCCTAGCAATAGAAAGTATTGCGTCTGGTAAAACTGACTTTATTAATAGTAAAAGACCAGCCGAGGTAGAGGTAAGCTATTTTTTGGCTAGTGAAGGCAATTAGACTTCATTCTTCTAGTTCTGATTTCTTACTTAATATTAATTTGGTCATGTTGAGAAAATATTTTGGATGTTGTTGTTCAGGTAGAGTACAATAATTGGCTTGCGAGTCAGTGTGGATGTCCTGCATTTGAAGATTGGAGAATGCAAATGTTTTTGGTCACTATCAAGAGCACACTAGCTCATCTTGAATCTTACCGCGATAAATGGGAAGCTCAGCACTTGGTTTTGCAAGCTTATGAGGATTTCATTAAGCACACCTCAGAATAAGTTTGCTAGTGATAGATCATAGATGTGTCTTTACTTAATCAAGTTTCAGGACTCACCATTTTTCATTGTATCTCACATGCCAAAACCCTAGTCACCTTTCTATTGTTGGCTTCTATTTCTCTTGTTTAGTCATTGTTCTAAGTAGTAATGGATGTTAAGAATAACTAGTAAGTTGCCTGTGCGATACACGGATAATGTTTTAATACTTTATGTAAATTATTTTTGGAGAATGTTGTACATGTATTATAGCATATTTGTTATAAAACTTTGTTAGTAATGAATTCATCATAAGAAGCAATAATTATAAATTGCATACACAAATCCATTATAAATATTTTGTTCAAGTAATGAGCAATAAAAAAAAAACAACTTTGGAGTAATATTGTATAATAAAAAATTATTAAAGCATGTTAATTCATTCTATATTATTGTTCTTTATTATGTGATGTAATAAAAAGCATCATTGCGAAATCTTTTTTTTTTTTCTTCTACTTCAATGCTTTGTTTTTGCAGTATGGCAATGCTTGTAAATCTTGTTGAGAGGTATATTATCGTCATCTGTTTCTTCATCTTCAACGTTTGAAGTTTGGTCCGTCCTTATTTGTTCAATTTTGAGATTTCATTACTTTTTCCTTTTGTTGCATCATTTGTTTTAATCACTAATGAAATTTTACAAAGTTTGGATCTTGCAAAGTTTGGACTTGTGGATTTGTTGTCGCTAAGATTTTGCATAGGTATCCACATTCATATTAAATTTTAGTTATGTAACAGCTTTTTGCAAATGATTTTATATTTTTTTTGTTACTTTATAAGGAATAGTGTAGCAAAAGAGTTAATACAGCATATTTCATTGTGTATTTTTTTTTTTCCATATCTTTTTGTCATTTAAATGTGCATAAAAAATCTTAACAACTGTGTAATTTTCAAAACCATCATTTAGATTAAATTCATTCCAACAAAGTAGGAAAATGTATTTTCTTCCTAAAATTTTCTTCAAATAATGTGGGATTTCTTCTCCAATATCAATCTGCATATGAGGAATACATTTAATACATATTATGATCAAAAGTTTTACAATAATTTAATAATTAAAATAAGTTGAACCCCAGTTTCTTTTTCAGCAAGATCTCTTGTAGATTTATTCAGAATTTTCTTAGCATCTTGATCAAATATCACAAAAGTTGTTTCACTTGTTGCATCAAAAACTTCAATTTGAATCATGTATTTGAAGTAGTTGCAATTATATATATAATACTTATAGTGAGATGAATATATTATAAATATTTGGAGAGTCTGTAATTAATGTGAGTGCCTTTAACTTTGGGATAGAGAGATTAATTTTTATTTCACATTTTGCACACCAAAATGATCATGATTGTGGTTTGACCTTCCTTCCCTAAAGCACACATGAAATGTAATACCAACCCGTCGTTATATCAATGTTGGTTGTTGCAATGCCGTAGCAGTTCACATCCTGCAATGAACTTTGAAGTTAATATGAATTTTTTTTTAATGTAAATAGTATGATGTATTATTATTTTTTCATGTCAATGATGAGTATAATTTGAAATGATTAATAAACCTGTTTTAAAGGATCTCATTCAATGCATTTGATCTCTTCTATTATCTTCATATTCTTTAAAGATAAATCCTCCTATGAAAATTGTTTTGCATATATTTTTTATCTTTCTTGTATAGAATCGTGTTTTTGACCGTTCCCATCATTGAATTTTTTTTCAATGAATATATTATGTAAATGGTATTTTGTGAGATAGTATATGCTATTTATCAGAATTTTTTTGTTATTAATAATTTTAAAAATATGCATCTATCAATTATTTCAGCAACCTCAAGAATCTCAAGATTTATATATATATATATATATTTTTTTTTTTTCCTTTGTACAAATGACTTTATGCATTTACGAGCTTAGCTTGTTTTATGCACTTATATCTTTGTGAGAAAAATCTTGACATCTTCGTGTGATTGTTGTAAATTGATCTTCAAGCTTGTCATGAATGATTAGTCAATAGTCATATTGGTTTTGATACATGCGTAGACTTGTGCTTATATATCTTCCTACACTTTTATATTTTTTTGCTTAAAGAGCTCAACCAATGTAAATCTCAAAATGAAAAGAGATAATGAGCTGCAAAAGCCGTCGCACATACTAGTATTTGACTAGAAAAAAGGGAAAGCGACTTTTATGAATATGTATGATGCCCAAAAAGCTAAAGACTTGTTCATCAAATTGAAATATCAAAAATTTCAGGCATCGATCTCAAAATGAGATGTATTGATTCAAAATGATCAAATTTTATGATTTGTAAAGAAGCCAAATGAAAAGTTTCAAAGATATGTAATCATTTTCTTATGGGAGGTCATATATGTTCATTTCTATAATTGAGATAGACCACTTGGTTTAGTACTAGTTGTGTATGACTTGATCGAATTGATCATTAAATCTTCACTCTAGACTAAGGACTATTCCACACTTGATATACACATACAACATACATGCTTAATGTTCAATGAATGCTTTATTCATTTATTTGATTATACTTGTTTAAATGTGATGTGTGTGTGCTCAACTATATATGGATCAATCCAAAAGGATTTTTGATCATTTTATCTGTTTTTGAAAGTGATTTTTATCATTCTTTGTGTTCATGTTTAGTACTTACTTTGTTTTTCATTATTTAAACATGTTCTGTGTTAAAAAACTAGTGTCAGAATTTTTGGTGACTCGTTTTGGCGACTTGCCTAGTCGTGAGTCCCAGTTGCGAGTTTTGGCGACTTGTTTTCGTGACTTGCCCAGTCGTGAGCCTAGTCACAAGTTCACACATAATGGTTTCGCAACTCACTCGCGACTCAGCTCGCGAATCACTAGTCGCGAAACACCCAGAATCAGCTTTTTTAAAGATCTTTTTCATAGGAATCTTGTTTTTAAACCTCTCCCATCCTCTCTAAAACCCTTCTTTCAATAATTTTTACATCAAAACCTAACCAATTTGAATGATTTTTCATTCCATCAACATCTCTAAGGTAATTTTAAACTCTTTTCATTGATTTGGATCCTTGGACTATATTTTGGTGAGTGTTGTGCTCTTGGTTGGGATTTTCATCGTAGGTTGAGAAAACTTCATTTTTGTCAAATTTTTATATGGGATTGGTTTCTTTTGATGATTAGCTTTGGATGTTGGCCATTTATGGCAAAAAGAACTTGTATTTTAGAATTTACACTCAAAACAATAATTTTTAAAATAGCTTATTCAAATGCTTAATGTATCTTTAAAAATAAAAAACGCATATTTTCACATTTTTACCAAATGCTCTATGGTTTTTAAAATGATATTTTCAAAATGCACGTTTTAAAAACGCTCGTTTTTAAAACGCACCTTTGTGAACAGCCTATCCAACAGACTCTTGAAATTAGAATGTCCTCCAGTCCATACGATTTGGGATATTGTATATAAGTTTTTATTCTTTTTCAAAACTACATTAATAAGTAATAACAATTATAGTTGAAATTATATTATTTGATTTAATTATGTAGCATGATTTTTATTGATTTTCTTATATATATATATATATATATAGAAACATAGAATATTATAAATTTCTAAATTAAACCTTATAGTCAAGAACTTATTTACAAACACAATATTATGCTTCTTCAAAAAAAAAAAAAAAAAAATCATGCCTAAGTGTTTTCAGTTTGATAGTCAAGCTTAAACATTAGTTTGTGTTTGACTTGTTTACTAAATAAACAAACACAAAGAATTTTTTTTTTTTTTTTTGAGGTGAGTTCAAATTTTTTATGAATAATTTAATTCATTTACAACCTTATGTTCCTATAATTATTTTTTTCTTTCTCCTTATTTGCCCTCATTCATTAAAGACATGAGCTCTCACCTTGCATTGAATTGTATTGGAATTGTACTGGTAGGTTTATATGAAACAACGTAAGGGTTTTTCTAATAAAAAAAAATACATGGTTTTAAAATACAAAAAATTATGCTTAATGCTACATCTCATTATTTAATTCATTTCAAAGGAAGAGATTCACATCAATCAATAAGGTCCTATCATGTAACGCTCTAATTTTTCATTTAATCTTTTTAAACTTTTTTTTTCTTTCTTTCTTACTGTTATCCAATAGATTATAGTAATTTATTTTTAATGTTATGTACAATATGAGCTGCTCTTAACAATTAGCCGAAATATTATTCTCTACAAAATGGGCCACCTTTTAAAAACAAACCAAACCTTATGAAAAGCCCAAGCCTAGTTATTATTTTACATATTATGACCTAGGTCTGACCCTTCCTACGTGTAAATCAAAGCCAAAACTCTTACCCACTTACAAACTTCTTCCGCCTCTCCCACGTGCAAATGATACTTCTAGAAAATTCATGCTCATGAAAGCATGTCTTCTATTTTTTCTCAATTTCAATTCAATAAATTTTTGTTTTCTAATAATGTTCTATGCAATTTATGTAGGCAAATTCTCTTTGTCATTTGTCATCGACCAATGCAAAAAAAAAAAATATATATATATATATATAAATCTTGAGATTCTTGAGGTTGCTGAAATAATTGATAGATGCATATTTTTAAAATTATTAATAACAAAAAAAATTCTGATAAATAGCATATACTATCTCACAAAATACCATTTACATAATATATTCATTGAAAAAAAATTCAATGATGGGAACGGTCAAAAACACGATTCTATACAAGAAAGATAAAAAATATATGCAAAACAATTTTCATAGGAGGATTTATCTTTAAAGAATATGAAGATAATAGAAGAGATCAAATGCATTGAATGAGATCCTTTAAAACAGGTTTATTAATCATTTCAAATTATACTCATCATTGACATGAAAAAATAATAATACATCATACTATTTACATTAAAAAAAAATTCATATTAACTTCAAAGTTCATTGCAGGATGTGAACTGCTACGG
>NW_027069511.1:1613689-1615858 GCF_002906115.3 Quercus suber | reverse complement strand
ATTCAAAAAGTTTGATCTATATGTTTGAGACATTTCACATGTAGTTTTGCTGTACCTTTGTACAATGGCTATGCATTTACGAGCTTAGCTTGTTTTATGCACATTATTTTGTGAGGAAATCTGAAATCTTCGTTGATTGTTGTAATAGATCTTCAGCTTGTCATGAATGATTAGTCAATAGTCATATTGGTTTTGATAATGCTAGACTTGGTCTATATATCTTCCTCACATTTATATTTTTGTTCAAAGAGTCATTAACCTATCTCTAAAAAGAGAAGAGTTGAAAAAGTCGCTCAAAACTAGTATTTGACTAGGAAAAGAAAGCGAAAATTTTATGAATATGTATGATGCCCAAAAAGCCAAAGGCTTTTCCTCAAATTGAAATATAAAAATTTCAGGCATCGATCTCAAAATGAGTGTATTGATTCAAAAATATAAATAATAGAAGCCAATGAAAAGTTTCAATAATGTAAACATTTCTTATGGGGGTCATATATGTTCATTTCTATATGAGATAGGACCACTTGGTTTAGTACTAGTTGTGATGACTTGATTGAATTGATCATTAATCTTCACTCTAGACTAGGACTATCCACACTTGATATACACAACAACATACAGTGCTAATGTTCAATGAATGCCTTTTCATTTATTTGATTATACTTGTTTAAATATGATATGTGTGTGCTCAACTATTATGGATCAATCCAAAAGGATTTTTGATCATTTTATTCTGTTTTTGAAAGTGATTTTTATCATTCTTTGTGTTCATGTTTAGTACTTACTTTGTTTTTCTTAATCGTTTTTGTGTTTTTCCACTTTTTATGTGTTTTTGGATTTTTACACACACAAAACAAAAACATAAAAGTAGATCAAATAAAGGTCCGATTTAGGTATTTATAATATTCTATGTTTATGCAACGATTGGAATCAATTGACTATGCTGCCATTGAGAGCACATAAAATTCGCCTTGTCAAACTCACTAAATCAAATTAGCAACCATAATTGATTGAGTTCATCGCGAGACCTATGGATAGAGCATTGATACTCATCAACACACAACCATCATCCTCCAAGAGAGAGAATTAAAGAAGGGAGACAGCGATAAAGAGAGAAAGGGAGAAGGAGACTAACAAAAAATACAAAACCTAAGAGGAATGAGTTTTGAAACATAGGTCTTGTTATTTACAAATATGTCACCACCGATTTTAGAAAAAAGAAGTCCAATCATGAAAGCATCTAAAAGAAGAGGATTTGCACCCACTCATCTAAAATAGCATAAAACCCAAAATATAGTCATTGAAGTCCAAAAATCGCCCACATATCATAATATGAACTATGATTTTGTTTCAATGCTTGTGCAACTGTATGTCACTTTAGCTTATACAATACGATTTATTTTTCTTTTGTATTTCTCGAGGGTGAGAAAAGAGAGTGGGTAGTGGTTATTATGTGTGAAAAGAAAGGAATGATTAAAAAAATTAAGAAAAAAAAGTTATTTTAATGAAATAGAGTATGTAATTGATAATCCTATATGGATATTTTGAAAACTAATAAGCATAGGAAAAAAATAAAATAAAAAGGTTCTTATTCTAAAATAGAGAACAATTTTTGCATAAACTTATTTGAATGCTATAAATGGATTTGCATATTTTTCTTCAAAAAAAAAAAAAATCTAGACAAAAAAATCTCAACTATAAAATGACGGAACAAACAAAACTTGAAATGGACAAGAAAAAAAATGATAACTAATTGTACGGCCCCCACGCCATGACCCGTAGTAGGCCTTGGACATTGACCTGGGTATATGGCCCGTGAGGCCCATCTCCCTTTGCCAAGCGGCCCACCCCCGAGTCACGCTTGCTACGGGCCCAAGCTTTGCCTTTTCATTGCTTCTCGGAGAAACCCCTTCCCGAGCAGTGATATATAGCTCGCGGGACACCCCGCCCTGTACCTGCCCGGTCATGCCACGGGAAGACACTGCAGCCGGGAACTATCGTGGAGATGGGAACCAAGTTCCAACGCCACCCTCACCGCTTCCCATGCCTACCTAACTATCCACTTACGATCGATAATACTGGACCGCCTGTTGCACTTGTTGGCAGATAATTATGACCTCTTCGCTATTTCTGAACTATAAATACAGGAAGTTTTGAGAAGACAGGGGT
>NW_027069511.1:1555255-1599311 GCF_002906115.3 Quercus suber | reverse complement strand
AAAAAAAAAAAAAAACAACCACTGATGAAGCCAAATTCGTCAATTGATAAGCTTGTCTAGACGGGTTTACCAAGACGATTTGAAGCCTTGCACCAAGACAAAGAAAATGTTTCTCTCGGAAAGGTCATCGGCATGGTGCCAACTAATGAGCCTCCGATGATAAAGTTAATAGCTAGAAAAGAATATTAATGGATTCGTAGCATTATGAATAGTGATTTCTATCTTACCTTTGATTGAGGTCTAGTGTGGCTTATATAGGGGTCTACCTTTCTAGCCATTGAGGCTTTCATGGTGGCTTGAATGCTCCTGTTGTAACGCTTCTAGTGATTCAATTGAGAGAAGATCCTCCCAACAATAACCTCTTTTAAGACCGTCTTTACATTACGGATCCTCCATAAATGCCCATTTATGAAGCTTTGGTCGTTCAGCGTGTTCCCTGGACGATGGGAATTTTCTAGCTCATCAACCACCACCACCACAAACCCACCCACATCAACAAACCATCACCTGCCACCACCACTACAACTCTGATTTAATAAAAATAAATAAATAAAAAAATAAAAAAACCTCATCCTCAAAGCCGTCGACCTTGACCGTCCAATCCTTGGCCATCCATTGATACCCACCATCAAGCTGTTGTCTCTAGCTATTGTCCACGCCAACCTCATCCTCAAAGACTAGTTCTTGAAGAGTGTTAGGACATACGTGGAGCTTGTTAGAACATATGTTATTGTAAATTGGCTAATCCTTTGACAAAACACACTTTACTTGTAATTTGGTAAATCTAGAATGAGTTTAGTACTTCAAGGAATAAGAGTTCAAGTCTAGTATTGAAACCCTGCAAGTCTATCAAAGAAATAAGTGAAGAAGTGTTGTTCATTAAAGCTCGACAAATTGCTTGACAAATAATATCTATCGAGGTTTAATGCTGATGCTCGAAAGCTACTTGACAGAAACAATATCTATCGAGAATTATGAAATTCAGATTTCCAGATCTGATTTCATGCATATCCAAGTGTATTTGTGTAGGGTTTCTTTTCTTACAGTTCTAGACATATATAATGATTATTTTAAGGGTTATTATAAGTGATGCAAAAGTTGTTGCAATTGTTGTTGCACGCATATTGTGATTGGAGACAAATTACCCTAGTTCATCATATTCTTTATAGAAGCTACTGCGTCTTTGCACCAAGGGTTTTGTAATCAAGGAACTTCTTGATCTTCATCGTTTGGAGGAACTGAAGAATTTTGCAGCCACATCTTTCTCAAGTTGGTGTTGAATCATGTACTTGGATCTATGCATCGATTGGTTAGTGACGTACTTTGAGCTGTGCATTGAAATGAGAGATTGTCACTACATTACAAGTCCAATTGGGTATTGTGGTAAGAGTTTAATTGTATGTTGGTATTAGGTACTAGAATTCTTTTTACTTATAACCGCTTGTTTTGATAATAATGGATTCTCCGGAGTGATGACCTTAAATTCACTCGTAGGGTTTTGCCTCAGTGGTTTTTCCCATTCGTGAACAAATCACCTGTGTTAAATTTTTTTTCCACTGCATTTAACTTAGTTGGTGATTTCTTTTGTGGTAGCACGCTTATTGCATGTAATTGAATCTAATTAATTCACTTGGATAATTAATTGATTAATTTACCAAATGGGTCAATACATTCTTGGCTTATCAAAGACAAAGTGCTGATACTTTGAGTCAGGAAAAGAAAAGAGAAGACAGAGAATGAAGAGAGAGAAACGAAGAAGACGACGAATGAAGAAAGTGCTGAATAAAGTATTTTTTTTTTTTTTTTTTTTTTTTTTTTGTGGCTTTGAGCTACAGTAATTGGTATTGATACCAATTTATTGAAGCTCCAAAGCTAAAAATTTTCCAACATTGTAGCATGCTTTTTAGTATTGATAATGTTAAAAATAGCAATATGGCTTTTTAGCACCACTAATACTAAGACATATATTATAAACCATTTTAGAAAATTTTTATGGAAAAATGAAAAAGTGATTAATTGTTTTAACAGCCTTTTCAATTTCTCATAAAAAAAATTCCCAAAATGGATGATTAATGTATGTCCTAAGGCATACATTAACCAAACCTTTTTTTATAATTATAGAATATGATGATTATAATAGTAGTAATATAAGAACTCACTTAAAATATGTATATTTTATATACATGTTTCTGCACAGATACAAGTAGTCTTATCTTAGGTTTTTGAATAAATTAACTTGGTGAACAAAATTGTTACCTCGTCAATGTTGAAGATGAAGCTTAAGCTGCTCAAGGTAAAGGTTTAGGTTCAGCAGCAAATGCACCATTTGAGGTTATAACTGTTGTGGTTATAAGTAATGCGCACTGTTTCATTAAAGCTACAAATGATGTGCACCGTTTCATTAAAGGTACAAGTGATGAGCACCGTTTTGGTTATGTGACTTGTGTTTCTTCTTCATGTGTTAAATAGTGTCGTCTTAAGTTATTCAAATGGTTGTTATTGTGGCGTGAAGAGCAGTTATGGCTGAGCTAGGGCTTCCATGAATTTAGGCGCATAGTTTGGATCTAATCCATTTTGTTATAGCTGTAATTGTAACTATATATAGGAAGGTGTATCTCTGATGTAATTAAGCTTTTGTATTTTGACATTTCTTTCAATCAAGAAGATATTTTTTCTTTCAATCTCATTCTCTCTCTCTTCCTCTATCTTTCTCTTTGTTTTTCTTCTTCGTTGAGTTTTTTTTAATCTGTGATTCTCTTTGATTACTGTGTAATAAAATTTTTCATGATATTAGAGCCATCTGTTACTGAAATAATGGCAGCTACAAATTCAACAATAATGGCAGCTACAAGTTCAACAATGGCTGCATCTTCATCATCATTGTTCTCTTCAAGCTCTTCAATGAATGTACTCAATCAACCACTCCTCATTCTCTCTAATATGGCCAACATGATGACCATAAAGCTAGACAATACAAACTACATAGTTTGGAGGCATTAGATAACAATGGTGCTAGAAACTTATTCATTGTTTGAGTTGATTGAAGAACCACAATTGATTCCTAATCAATATCTCAAAGATCTCTCAGGTGCATATACTGCTGTTGTGAATCTAGATTTCTTGGTTTGGAAGTCAAAAGAGAAGGCTTTGCTTACCTTCTTGAGCTCTATCCTAACTCCTTCAATTCTAGCACTCACTGTGTGGTGTTCTTCAGCATTAGAGGTCTGGAAGGTTCTGGAAAATAGGTTCTCCTCCATTTCCAGGTCACATGTTATGAACCTTAACGGTGAGCTTCATAATATCAATAAGGGAGCTGATTATGTAGATCTATATTTGCAGAAGATAAAAGTTGTTAGAGATAAATTGTTGGTTGTTGGAGTAATTGTGGATGATGAAGAATTGCTTCACATCACTCTCAAAGGACTTCCCAAGGAGTACAATGCCTTTAGGTCAGCTATAAGGACCAGGAGTACTCATGTGAGTTTTAATGATCTTTCAACTATGCTCAATGCAAAAGAGGAGTCTCTAAATGATGGATCTGAGATCAAAGATACCATCTTTGCTATGGCAGCAACAACTACTCCAAAGCCTAATAACCATGGCGATTAACAGAGGAAGAGGTAGAGGTCACTTTAATAATAGTGGTGGCAGAGGTGGTAGAGGATCTAATGGACCATCTCAATTCTCTCCTTTCAATCAATTTCAGTAAGCACAATCTAATTCTAATGGAATTAAGTCAGAAAGGCCAATCTGTTAGATTTGTGGACAGGTTGGTCATTTGGCCCTAGATTGTTACCATAGGATGGATTATGCTTATCAAAGTAAGCATCCTCCTACCAAGCTTGCAGTTATGGCCACTGCATCCAATGCTTATCTCACTCAAGATCAGTCCTGGCTTGCTGATAGTGCTACAACAGATCATGTCACATCCAATCTTAGTCATCTTAGCTTCCCTAAGCCTTATCAAGGTCAAGATCAGATCACTGTTGGCAATGGTCAAAACCTTCCTATCACTCACCTAGGTAATGCTTCTATTCCCCTTCCTCACTCTGCATTTCATCTCAATAATGTGCTTAAAGTGCCTTCTATTGCATCAAACCTTACCTCAATCCATAAAATCTGTCATGATGATCAATGTTGGTGTTTGATGAAAATATCATTTCCATTCAGGCCTTAGCCATGGGGAAAGTTCTATACCAAGGCAAGAGTGAAGATGTTGTTTGCCCCATCTATCCTCAAAAGGCTTCTCAGCTCTCTTTGTCTCCTAACACTTGTAATAGTGTTTTTCATGTTTTTGTTTTCAATAAGACTCTTTGGCATTCGAGACTTGGGCATCCATCTGACCAGGTTCTCAAACATTTGTTTCCTAATGCCAAATCTGATTTGAATAAGTGTACCTTTGTGAATAATGATTGTACACACTGTTTGTATGGTAAAATGCACACTTTACCCTTTCCTAAGTCTTTCTTTATTGCATCATCTCCTTTTGAGCTTATTCACTCTAATTTGTGGGGTCCTGCTCCTATTCCCTCTATTAATGGCTTTAAATACTACATTTTGTTCATTGACCATTTTACCAGATTTACATGGATTTATTTGCTCAAATCTAAGTCTGATGTCTTTACTAAGTTTGTTCACTTTAAAGCCATGATTGAAACTCAGTTTTCTGCTAAAATTAAGACCTTTAGGTCTGATGGTGTTGGTGAGTACACCCTAATGCATTCAAAACCTACCTCTCACAACATGGCATTGTTCACCAAATTTCTTGTCCATACACTCCTCAACAGAATGGTTTGGTTGAAAGGAAGCATAGACACCTTATTGAAACCACCATCACTCTTTTGTCCCAAGCTTCCATGCATTCCTCCTATTAGTGTTATGCAGTTCTCACTGCTATGCACTTGATCAATCTTCTCCCTACATCTGTTCTTGCCTTCAGTTCTCCCTAGTCTAAACTACATTCTTTACATCCTGACATTTTTCAACTCAAAGTGTTTGGCTGTGCTTGTTATCTGCATCTCAGACCTTACACTCCTCATAAACTTGCTCCACGAACCACAGAATGCATCTTTCTTGGTTACCCTACAGGCACAAAGGGCTACTTATGTTTAGACTTGGCCACAAACCACTTATATACTTCTAGGAAAGTCATCTTCAACGAATCCAAATTTCCTTTTTCTTCTCTCACCACTCACTCTTCTCCTGCTTCCTCCTCTTCTTTGTCTTCTGATCTTTCTTGGTTCTCAAATGTGTTGTATCTTCATTCTACCAATCAACCCTCAGTTCTAGGTCCATATGCTATCACTACTCCTTCCACCACTGGGCCTACTGCCACTATATCTGATCTTCATACTTTGCTTCCACATTCCAATTCTGATACTCCCTCTCCATCTACTCCTTTAGATTCACTGCCTTCTCAGCCTGTCTCTACATCAGATATGTTACCTCCCTTAATTACATCCTTGTTTATTCCTCCATCAGACCCTTTACTTGATCTGCCTTCTGCTCAACCCTTGACCACCACAGCCTCTACAAATCACCATCCTATGCAGACCAGGTCCAAGAGTGGTTTCTAAACCTCATCCCAAATTATGTTACAAGGCTGTGTTGGACTATACCTTTATAGAACCTCCCAAATTTGACTGTTACTTTAGATCTCACTCCTGATATATTAAAGCAACCTACACCTTATGATCAAGCCCATTATTCTCTCAGAATTAAGAGTTCATGCAAATGTAAGTTGTGAGATTTATTATTCATTTGACAGTCATTAGGAAAATAATAAATCTCACAGCGGTCCAGTTCAATATGTCTTAACTCTTAAAACATATTAACACATCAACCAGAAGTCTCCACTTCCATGATCAAGACAAATCATCGTGGTTGATATGTTATAATCTTCGCAGATGAAAATGCCCAATTTCATCACCGACGACGAACTATAATTCTGAGTTTACAAAGAACTTGTGATTTATATTTTCTGTGACTTTTCACATAAATCACATACTATACATCTCATGGACTAAATGATAATGTCCGAATATTCATGTTACCATTATTTCAGATAATAATAAAACAAATTCATTAAAAACAATATTAAGTCATACATAATATCATACACAATGTTAAACTTAATATCATATATAGCATCATACAATAAGATTTAAGGGCACTAATCCTAACATCTATCTCAAGGTACAAAGCCAAATTAGTGGCCAAAGGCTTTCATCAACAGGTAGGCATTGACTTTCATGAAACTTTTAGTCATGTCATCAAGTCTGCTACTGTGAGGCTTGTTTTAGCTATTATTGTTAGCTGCAATTGGAGTTTAAGGCAGCTTGATGTCTCAAATGCATTTTTACATGGATATCTTAAGGAGGATGTTTATATGTAGCAACCACCAGGCTATATGGATTCTCTTCATCCTTCATATGTGTGCAAGCTTCATAAATCCTTGTATGGTCTTAAACAGGCCTCTAGAGCCTAGTTTGAGAGGTTCACCTTCCACCTTCTTCATTTGGGATTCACTGCTTCTCTAGTTGATAGTTCTCTCTTCATCTTTTAGTCCTTAGGCACCATTATCTACTTCTTGTTATATGTTGATGACATTATTGTTACAGGCAATAGTGCTTCTCAAGTTGCTCATCTCATCACTGTCCTCAGTCAGGTGTTTGAACTCAAGGACTTGGGTCCCTTAAGCTATTTCTTAGGGATTCAAATTTCTCATACTAAGAATGGCATAACTCTCACTCAGACTAAGTATGCCTCGGATGTCTTACATAGGTTCAATATGGAAAATTTAAAGCCTGTGAAGACTCCTTGTTGTTCCTCTTCTCGTTTGGTGTCTCATTTTGGTATTCTAGTCTGATCCCACTATGTATAGAAGTATGGTGGGTGCTTTTCAGTATCTTACATTTACCAAACCTGATCTGACCTTCAGTGTTCACCAACTTTGTCAATTCATGAGCAAGCCCACCTTAGTTCACTTGGAAGCTGCTAAATGTGTCCTTAGATATCTCAGGGGCACTTTGCATCATCGTATTTGCTTCTCATCTGGCCCCTTGTCCCTCACTGCTTTTTCTGATGCAGATTGGGCAGGCGCGCTGTACATTTATAATCCTGTTTTGCTTGTTCAGGAGGCACTATAAAACTTTTTTAGACTGAATTGAACATGAGACCTTTTATCTGATCAAAGCCAATCACCTATATCCCCTTAACTCCCTACTAGGGGAATATCTTCTGCTATCATAGGACCTTGTATCTATTGTATCACATATTTTTCCTGAAAAAACTCCATTCAATAAGTTTTGTTGCTCCATATTTAACTCTCCGAAACATGATGGGAAGTTTAGTATTGCCGCCAGCCAAATTCTTTTATTGAATCTTACCATATTAAATAATTCTCTCCTTCTAGACTAGACATTTAAGTATCAGAAAATTCCATTAGTTTACTTAACAAAACAAATTCTATTCATCTGATATTAGCTTATTAGGAAATGTGTTGAAACTGGTTAAGGTAGACACAGTCTGAAAATTTAACATTGCCCCTGAATATGGCATGCCTTTTTTTTCTAGGTAACTAAATTTTACTTTTATAACTAATCTGCATAGTGCTATACTGAGCTAAAATTTTGCAGACCAGTCATGTTTTTTTGCAATGAGTCGGGGCCGAGGACATGTACGTAGACAATGTTCAGTAATTAGGACCTACCACTTACAGCTCATTATATTCTCGGTTTCAATTCTTTCCCCGCACAAGTGATTAGCCTGCCTTATCCATTCTTGCTTTCTACAGGTTGTAGTTGTGATAGGGAGTTCAGAAAGTGCATTTGATATTTCTCAGGAAATAGCCACAGTGGCCAAAGAAGTCCACATTGCAGCTAGAACGGTCCTAGATGGTGTATTTGGAAAGCAACTTGCCTATGATAATATGTGGCTTCATCCTATGGTAAGTCCTCAGTCCTCACCCACGGTGAAACTGAGCGGCTATTAGAAGAAGTCAACAAGTACTTCCTCCAACTTTTTAAATTTTTATTTATTTAGATATTCCTACTTATTAGGGGAACATTATTTCACAATCTTCTTTCATATAAAAATAAGTAAAGAGTATGTTAAGAAAGTATATGTATATTTTCTAAAAAAGGATTTTGTTTGGGGCATTTAGAAATGTAATAGAAGACTAACAAAAAGGGATGAGAGGTATGTTTCTGTGACTCCGGGACAGGCTAATTGGAGGTACTATGTACTAACCATGATTCAACCATTGCAGATAGAAGGTGTCAATGAAGATTGTTATGTAAATTTTCAAGATGGGAGTTTTGTCATTGCTGACATCATTCTACATTGTACAGGGTATGCTGCATACTCCAATAAATTTTTCCTTAGTTTTGATTTACGACCCAAATTGCCTTTACACAAAGTTTCATATTGAGTGTAAAATTCCTGAATGAACCAAAAATGAAATACTAAATATATGGTAATTAAAAGTTGTTTATCTTTTTTAAGGTACAAGTATCATTTTCCTTTTCTTGAAACCAATGGTGTCGTGACTGTGGATGACAACCGTGTGGGGCCATTGTACAAGCATGTTTTTCCACCAACCTTGGCCCCTTGGCTTTCCTTTGTCGGGTTAACATATCAGGTTTATCCCTACTTAATTTAGTGTCCCCTTGTTCATGGTTGGATCTTTAATTTAATCTTATTACATGGTGGAAGTAAATTTTTGTATTTGGTTGGTGCTAGACTATTCCTTTCCCCATATCTGAATTACAAAGCAAGTGGATAGCTGGTCTTTTATCTAATCGATTCACGCTTCCTTCACAAGAGGAGATGATTGAAGATGTTGAAACCTTCTACTCATCACTTGAAGCTTCTGGCACTCCGAAGCGATATACTCATCGTGTGGCTAATATCCAGGTAATTTTGGTCAAGTCAAAAGCCTACAATATGGCGGATTTTCATTTTTCCTTATTTAATTTTTTTCATGCCCGCATTAAGTATGGTGGCGTATGACCCATTTTCAATATAATCAATGTTAAATTATCCCAAACTAGCAATCTACAGACCATAAGGGTGTCTCAATACTGACTTGCACCTAGTAAAATCTTCCTTGATTATTAGTAAAAGAGCAGCTGAGTTAGGGGAGAAATCTTATTTGGGATGTTATTTTCTAGGTAGGGTACAATACATGGCTTGCAGGTCAATATGGATGTCCTGCATTTGAAGAATGGAGAAAGCAAATGTGTTATGAACTTATGACACTGTCAAGCGCAGACTCGCTCAACCTCGGTCTTACCGCGATGAATGGGAAGATCGACATTTGGTTTTGCAAGCTCAAAAGGATTTCATCAAGTACACCCCAAATCAAGTTAGTGACATATACGTCTCTCAGTAATCAAGTTTCAAGACTCACCCTTTTCCACTATATCGCACTTGCTAGAACCCCAGTCAGCCTTCTATTGTTGTCTTCTATTCCCTTGGTTTAGTCATTGTTCGGAGTTTGTAATGTAAGTTAAGAATAGTGAAAATATGTTCCTTTGAATTGAAATTGAATAATGGGATTACTTTAAACATAAACTTTTTTAGTAATTTAATAAAAATCATGTTTATATATATATATATATATATTTATTTTCTTTGTTTGTGTTTGTTTATTTAGCAAAGAAGTCAAGTGTAAGCATAGGTTTAAGATTGATCATTAAACAGGCCAAACTTTGTCATAATAACATGTTCGTGAACAAAGTCTGGTATATAAGCCATGCATGAATCTTTTGCATATATATTTCAAATTGATTCATATATATATATATATATATTAGCCATTTGTTTCAATAAATTTGCACTTTGGCCCTCTCAACTATATTACTAATCTTTGTAAAGGCTATAAAAAATTTTATTGATCTAAAATCTAAAATAAATTTAACAAGCCCAACTATAAAATTTACCAATAGCAAACTTAAGCCCAAACAATACTCCAAAACAAACCCATGCAAGACAAAAAAATAAAATAAAATAAAATAAAAAATTTCTAAGCCGATTCTAAATTTCTAACTAGTTTAAGTGATCACTCACACACATCTGATAGCACGCAAGCACCCCAAAAAAGAAAAATACATTTCTAAATGAATGCTTATTTGGAGTTTCAACTGGCTCCGTCCCTGAATTCATGCATTCCATTGCAACAAACTTGTTTCCCAAGAATGCCGTGGTGCAAGTCATGTCTTGCATGGGAGTCACCATGCCACTTGTTCGAGTACTCAGTTTGGCGTCACCTTTATTGCCTTGAAGAGGTGTTTACCCATTCTGTTTTTTACCCATTCCATTACTACCTACACGGTTCCCCCAACACCGTAACATCATCGTCTTCAATATAATCACTTCTTAATCATGTTAGAAGTGATTCAAGACAACCACCAACACATGACCATGGTTAGCACAATTCTTGTAAACATATTATGTTAGAACCTTCCTTTGATTCCATTGTCAAGTGTTGATCATCCAGATGCAATGAACTATGTCCTGCAAAGATATTGATCATATCCAAATGCAATGAAACTTATAGTTTTGATAGACTACTAATTAATACCCCTTGACAAGGGCATAGTAATTTGTTAGTGAATAAATATATTGATGGACGATCACAATTCCCTCGGTCAAACTCCCGGTCCAAAAGAGGAGCCAACGGACGAAGGAACCACTCCACTCGGTCATTTCCCACATCCATTGGACGAAGGAAGGACCACCAGCTCATAAATAATGGCAATACGTTACAAGACTGCAATAAGTCTCTTTACCGTTGGAGAGACGAAGATCCTCTCATTAACACCACCAGGAAGTGTTACAAATACATATTTAAACCACCATTAGAGCACCCCCAACAGCTAGAAAAAGGAAGCAGGTATATATATAAGCATCTCAGGACCTAAAGGTGTACAGAATTCTAATACAAAAACTATGATATTTTAGTATCAAAACTCTTCTTCCTCCCTCAGTTATCTGACTTAATCATCGAAGGCTCTATGATAGACACCACACCAGTGCTCCCGCTTTTCATTTGTTCTTGCAGGGCTCTTGGACGATCTTGGTCAGCAATCCTACTGGACAATCATCTTGGCTGACGATCTTGGCATCATCATATATCTTTAACCAAGAACTATATATATAACCTTATCTAAAAGTCACTTTTCTTACTAATAAATGCAAATGTGAAACAACACTATTCACCAAGTGGAATTATTGCATGTATGAGAGTACCCATATTATGATATGATCACTCATTATGACCATTAATTCATTAACATGAACTACCATGGTAAACACACCAAACATAATATGTACTATAGCAACAACAAAAAAGTAACAAACAAATTCAAGTTAAGAAACTAGTAACACTCATAGTCAAGAAAAACAAAAAAACTTAAATTGAAGAAAATGGGATCATCAAAAACAATATCACCCAAATCTATGGTTAGTGGCAAGGCATTTTGTGCATCGATAATTAAAACCAACTAGACTGCGCTGATAACTTGGCTCTTTAAACATACATTAATTTTTTAGTAATTTAATAAAAGTATTAAAAACCTCTTTTTTTTGGGGGGCTCAGATAAACCATAACGTACTTTCTTACTCTTGAAATTAAATTTAAATAAATATTATAGATGAAAATTGAAGAGAGAAGGCGGACATAAGAAATTACAAGGTTTCGGTAATAACCTATGTCTACGGTGGGACTCCTTAGAAAACTACATCTTTGATATTCTTACACTTTAAATTACAATTACCCTAATAGGTATATATAGGGCTGGCAAAATTTGACATGACCCACGAACCTGACACGACACTACACGAAATTAGCAGGTTATGGGTTGAGGCTTAACGGGTTCGTGTCATATTCGAGTTGACACGGTTGACTCGTTTAATAAATGGGTTGGGTTAGTGTTGAACACATAGAACCTGTTTGACCCGTCTGACCTGTTTAATTAAATGACATTTTACCAATATACCCTTCAAACTCTAGGTATATAAACATATTAGTTGTTGTGATTTATTTTCTTTGACATATTGTGATTAATTATTTGTGATACTGGGATATGCTTTAGTTTTGAATAATTATTTGTGATACAATTACTCGTTAATTCTAAATTTTATATCAAAAATATTTATTTGTTTGTTTTTTCATAAATTCATTTTTTCATTTTGATAAAATCTGATAAACAGGTCGACACGACTGACTCGTTTAATAAATTGGTCGTGTTAGAGTTGAGGAATCTTGCCCATTTAATAAACATGTTGGGTTAGAGTTGACCTATGTAATCAAATACTCATTACTTGACACGACACAAACCTGACACGCAAACACGAATTGTCACCCCTAGGTATATATAGGAGTTGCAGGGTCTAGGGTTAGCCATGGATGGACCTTACAATAAATTGAGGTCTTGGGTCATTATAAAATAAACAAAACAATTAATATCCTTAAAACTCTCCCCAAAATTCAAGGTATATAGAAACTTGATGGTGCATTGAGTTTGGAGTATAAAGGTCCGTTTGTTTTGGGTGAAAATGATTTCAGGAAATCATTTCCGTAAAATAGGCTGTTTGGTTGGTTTTGAAAATTGAATTTTCTGGAAATCATTTTCATTTGACCGGAAAAAAGGAGCTTTGACCACTGAAATGCATTTTCGTCCCTATTTTCACTTCAAATGATTTCCGAAAAGAGAGAGAGAGAGAGAGAGAGAGAGAGAGAGAGAGAGAGAGAGAGAGAGAGAGAGAGAGAGAAGAGGAGCCCAGATCACACCGGAGACATCGCCAGCGAACCCCGAGCATCGCGCCGATCTCGCCTTCGATCGCCTTCGATCGCACCGCGTCGCTAGATCTCGCCTTCGATCTTACCTCTGTCGCACGATTTTGCCTTCGACCCACAGCCTTCGACCCACTCTCTGTGTGATTTTGATTTCTGTGTGTTTTTTTATTTTTGTTGTTGTGGTGGTGTGGTGGTAGTGGTGGTGTTTTGGTGGTTGTGGCTTTTCATTGCCAGAGTTTGCTGTGAAAAAATTGTTGAAAAATAACATTTTCAAAATAGAACCAAACACATGAAAATATTTTCTACAAAAATTTTCATAATGCAACCAAACACTTGAAAATATTTTCTTTTTCCAGAAAATAACATTTCCAAAAAATAAATATTTTCTGGAAAATATTTTACAGGAACCAAACACAGCCTAAGCTCATTAAGATGCCTTGAAAGTGATGAATAGATTTGATGAATAATAGATTAGGCACAATGTGGAATGAATTTGTTAGTGGGTTGGTAAATTTCGCATATACGAGACCTAAATGAACCAATACGAGGGGTTTAGGAGCTTTATATGAGAAAACAAACTTTGAAATCGGAATCAATTCAAAAAATGAAGCAAGATAGGCTACCTAGGAAAGGTCAACTTGGTCAACATTCATTTTCAACGTTAGAGGGCAGGCTAATGATCATAGAAAGTCAATAGTTCAATGGTGTTAGATTTGTTTCGAAATCGTTTGGCTTAGACCAAAAAGAAGATCTATAGATGTGGCAGCGTAATAAGACTAAAGGGTGACGAATGTCGTAATCACATTGTGGCTGATGTGGCAAAAATTTTATTTATCCATAGGGTGCATGCTAAGCATGGCAGTGCACGATTGGAATTCTGACCAACACAAGGTGTGTGGTTTAAGAATGACTTGATCTACTATTCCACTAAAAAAAATTTACTTATTTAAAATTGCTGAGTCAGTTTAACCATTTTTTTTTTTATCATTCGCTGACTCAGCAATTTTAAACAGATGTAAGTCATTTAATGGAATGATATATGAATGACGTAGTCCATCATAAGGACCATATAATTTCTCATGACTTAGTTGGTGGTGCATGGGTATCTTCTTCTGGCGTATATAAGGGATTTTGATGACTAATTTTTGGGGTTTTGATCACCGATTGGTTTTGGTCGCCAGATTGGCAAAGTGTCTATTGAAGTACGGTGGAGCAAATGATGTCTGAGAGTGGCACGTGGGAGAACTGTCATTGGTGCATAAGAGCACGTAGGGAAGTGTTTTAGGTTGCCTTTTTTTTTCTATTGTCATGTAAATCAACTCCTAAAAGTAGTCGAATTTTGGTGTTTGCATGGTGATTTGAGATGGCAAGGCAAGTGAACTCGACAAAGGTAGATTTGTTGTTAGCGTATATTTGTTGAGTGGTTCACAGCTTAATTGGTTTTTATTTTTTTCAATTTACTAACATGTGCTCTTAAGGCATACATTAGTAAACTATTTTAGAAAACTTTTTACGAAAAACCAAAAAAGCAATCAACTGTTTTGACAGCTTTTTCAATTCTTCATAAAAAAATTTCCAAAATTTTTCAATCCTCAAGGCACACATTAACCGGACCCTTTTTTTATTTTCATATTGGGATAATTACAGGTTACTCACCTGTGGTTTAGCTCGAATTTAACTTACCCACCCAGTTTCATTTTTGACACTTTACCTACCTAAATTTACTTCCGTTTAGTCTCTGTTACCCACCTCTGTTAATAAAGAGGGGTAAATAAGTCATTTTACTCTCATTTTTTGTCTCTCTCATTCCAAAACAAGAAAAACAAAAAAAGCAAAAGAAAACAAGATCAACCTAAGAAATAAACCCAAATTTCCTCAAACTAAGAAACCCATCCTTTCCTTCATATTCATGACTCATCGGAACACAACAACAAGCCCACCCAACAAACTCCAAATGGAAATCTACCCAACAAAATCCCAACATACCCATTCGTTGCTGTGAATGTGATTGCTTTTTTTTTTTTTTGTTGGCATAATCAAAGTGGGTTTTGTGTTGAGTGAAAATGTTGTGTGGAGTTTGATTTGATTGATTCTTCACTCAATGAATATGCTTTTCTTTTTCAATTGATGTCTTGCGTGTTTGGTTTTTCTTTCTTGGTGAGATGGGTAATGTGGGATCCTCTTGATTATGAATTTTGATCATTACCCAGTAGCGATTTTTTGTTAACACTTTGGGTTTTGATCTGTTTGGGTTTCTTTCTCTAGGGTGAGTTCCTGACTTTCTTAGATTTATGTTTTGGGCATTTGATATTCTGGGTGTTTCTTTTTTTCAATTCTTGGAATTTCTGGTTTTGTCTATAAACTTGAACTTGATACAAGAATGGGTTCAATCAGCCCGTATCAAATATGATCTTGATACAGTATATACCATAGAAATAACAAGACCAGAATTGAGATGTACGATTGCAATGTATTAGATTTGTAATTGATCAACTTCTAAATTAACTTGAAGATCTTGGTATTAGGATCTTTCGAATGATAGCTGGATGTCAGGGACCTTTATTTCCAATTTAAAGGTCTATGGCTGGAATTTGGTTTTATCACAAAATGTTTGAATCAGTTCAGATGTTCTTGATTTATCATAATTATTGATATGCTAAGATGTTCATATTGTATGTACTCATGAATTTCAAGCAAATTAGTAGATCTAACTCATGTGGATGGGAGTGTGTTTTGGGAGAGAGGAGTGTTTGATCTATTTTGGGTTTTGTTTTTGATTAAAAAAAAAAATGCGTTAGAGTAACGTCTGAAAGGGAGGTGGGGTTACGGACTAGTAACAGAGTGAAGCACAAGTGGGTAAAGTGTCAAAAATGAAACCACGGGTGGATAAGTTTAATTCAGGCTAAACCATAGGTAGGTAATCTATAATTATCCCTTTCATATTTGTAAGCGATGATGTTAGATGGTGTTTATGTGAGTTGGGTTTGGAGGCAAGTCTGAGGTTAGCTAGCAGCAGAGATGGGTTTAGGTTGAGAGGAGAACCCAAGTTGTTTTATGTGTGAATTGAGTATATGGAAGTTTGATATGGGTTTGGGAGTGAGTTGTTGACCACAGTCCAAGGTTTGTTTGATAGCTGATTTGTGATTTTGGATCGAAGTGGTCATTATTGCGGGACGAAATTTTTTTGGAGGTCATAGGAAGTAGCTCTAATACCATGTTAAAATTTAAGTGAAGTAAAAAACATTGTTCAGCAAAATTGTAGGGAGAACAAAAAGATATAGGGAGAGTACAAAGGAAATTACGTGATTGGGCCAAGCGGCCTACATTCATAGTTGAAGCCCTAAGACAGTTACATCTTTGATTTTCTCATGTATTTAATTACAATGACAATAATAGGCTGTATAGAGGAGCTATAACGTTTAGGACTAATTTTGGATGGAATTTACACTAAATTAAGCCTCAGGGACTTATGTCTTATTTAAACAAGTACTAAAAGGAGAAGGAAAGGAAAAATATAAATAAATAAAATACACCAGTGTAGGGCTGTAAATAAACCAAACTATTTATGACCAGTTTAGGTGTAGCTTAAAAAAAAAATATTTGTCTTCTTTTATTTAGCAAATGAACTAGACGTAAGTCTATGTTTATGCTCGACTAATAAATGAATCAAACTCAAACATAATAATGTCTTTGTGACCAAACTCATGATATATTGCTTGATTTTAAGTATATATAATATGAAATGTTTATATAGACTTGATATTGGATTTTGTTTTTTGTAAAAATTATGTTGATGAAAATAATTTATTAAGTTCAAATAACAAAAATCCATATATTTGATCATTTCAAATAGAATATAATTTTAATTATAATTTGTTGTTAATTAGTTTAGATTTGTTAAGGGTAAAATTTGTTAGTCATGATGTTTATTATATAAGGTGAAAGGATAAGTTAATCAAGTATCTTGTGAACAAATTTGAGTTCATTAGAAAATAAAATAAATTAGGCATAAACACATAATTTAGTTTGTTAGGTTCTAAAGACTTAGAATTTGATATATTTAGAACTCTAATGTGTAATGCTGGCAAACCATGATCAAAACAATATGTTTAGTCTTGTTTAGGCTTACTCAAAGTTGTATATTTTATGTAAAGTTGGAATCGAGAGGCTGCAAATGCATTGGTGCATTTCGGCCTGGCTCGATCGATCGAAAGTTAGACTCGATTGATCGAAAGTCAACCAGATTTTTTTTCTGCAGAATTTCCAACTCAGCCCTACCTCATTTAACATTTTGGGTTTTCTATGTTTGCCCTAGGTATATAAGGCAAAACTCTAGCCACATTTTTGAGAGTTGCTCTGGTTGTATTGTTGCTCATACTTTGCGATTTGTGTGGATCTCTTGTGAGATCATTGAGGAGTTTTCCTTCACATAAATTTAGGGTTTTCTAGGTAGAGATATTTTCAATACCTTGCTGATCAACTCAGTTGCTGTCATTGAAACTTAAAAAAACACAAGCGGGAGTGCTTGTATCTTGTGGAGAATCCAAGAAAGAAGGAGTCCGTCGATTCGAAGCTTGCACGTGGTCGTGTCAGTAAGTTCTACTGGTGGGTAGCATTAGGAAGTCAAGCGAGGAGCTTGTAAGTCCTTTTGTATGAACTTCAATTCTTTCAAGATAGTGGATTCAAGTTTACCTTGAGGATAGCTAGGTCAAATCTTCCTCAAGTTTTTACCGTGTGGTTTCCTAGGTCATCATATCTTGTGTTATTTACTTTTCTGCTGCTTTATATTCTTGATATGATTGTTTGATTGCGTTAACCTAAATTTGCATAATTTGACTAAGTTAATCACTTGGCTAATTAACTATGTTAATCTGGTTGGGTTACGAGGTCTAAAAAGAGTGGAAGTAGCACATGTAGCAAGATACTCTTTTGGAAATGGTCTTGGAGTAAGCCTCTCAAGTCGTATCTTTCATTTTTCATACAAAATGCACAACAGTTGTGAAAAAATAAAAATACAAAATTGAGTTTGCACCTAAAATAGAACTTTTTAGGCACAATTTTTTTGACAACGTATAGTGACGTGTTATTAAGAGTAAATAATAAAATGATATCACCAACAAACTCAATCATTACCTCATATAAAAGGTTGTATATGTAGTATTATTGTTCACAAAATAATGCTATTTTGACTTTATTTTTATAGTAATATCATTTATGCCAACTAGATGTCAATGCCACGCAATGAATACTAAATCTAATAACACAAACAAAAGTTATAAGAAGAGTGGGAAAAAGAAAAGACCAATTAATGTTGCTTAATAACTATCCCTTGTCAATATTTAATATGATGTTTTCACATTTCTAATTTTATTCAACCTATTGAGGTCACATACTATTGAGTATTGATAAGCATTTAAATGAATGAACATTGCTTGCACCCTAAACTTCTGACTCTCAATTTTTATTTGTGGCTAAAACATGGGGACTTCTGACTTGCTACTAATTGTGCCGTGTACCCTAAACTTTTCTGATTAACATATTACTGCTCATCACGGCCTATATATTCTCCAAAAGAAGTAAACGGTTGCAAATCCATCATTCATTATAAAAAAAATAAAAAATAAAAACAGTAGATCAATGTCACTCTATCTCCAATGCAGACTATTCCCATCTATGCGAGCTCGTTCTGCAATCATGCAAAATGGCAATAACAATAGCAATAATAATGAAAGAGCAATGCTTCCTCCCATCCACTCACAACTCGACACATGTCTATGATTGGTGCGGGCGCTGTGGGGCTTGTAGCAGCCCGAGAACTCCACCATGAAGGCCATAGCGTCATAGTGTTTGAGCGAGGAGACCAAGTTGGAGGCACCTAGGTCTACACCCCTAAGGTCGACTCCAGCCTGACCCAGACCTCGGTTCACTCCAGTCTCTACCAATCCCTCCGCACTAACCTCCCCCAAGAGTGCATGGGCTTCAGGGACTACCCGTTCGTCCCCAAAGACGACCAAGGTAGAGACCCGAAACGGTTCCTGGGTCACCTAGAGGTTCTAATGTATCTGCAAGACTTCACGCGCGAGTTCGAGATTGATGAGTCGGTGAGGTTTGAAATAGAGGTAGTGCACGTCAGATTGGAAGAAGGGAAATGGAAAATAAAATCGAGAAAGAGAGGCAAAGATGATAATGAAAGGGTTTGGAATTGGATGAGATATTTGACGCCGCTGTTGTCTGTAGTAACGGACACTACACCCAGCCTCGTGTCGCCGATATTCTTGGTATTTCTTCCTAGTATAAAATTAAGCGTGGTGCTCACAGCTCAGTCGTGTGTATTTCGATTATTTGCACCCCTTCCTCTATTCCCCATGCCTTCCTCAGTGTGTTGTGAGACGCTCTTTTATTAAAGGACTTGCAAGTAAGAAATTTGTTGATCAGACTCTGAGCACAACTCTCGATTTCTTCCTTTCGAGTCTCATCCGAGATTGCTATGACTTCCTCTTCCTCCGTTGTTAACTTCATGTTCTCAAAGCTATTAAGCAAATCATCCGCCATCGTTCAATGGAAAAAAGAAAGGAAAAGATAGGCCCTTAGGATCCCTAAGGGAAGGAGAGCACTCATAAGCACGAGAGAGAGAGAGAGAGAGCTCCTATCTCAGGAGAGAGCGCAAAGCCACTACACCAGTCGTGTATTTTTTTGGCTTATATATATGGGTTTTATAAATTTGATCTTAAAGGCATATATTAGTCAAGTATTTTAGGAAATTTTTAACGAAAAAATGAAAAAATTATCAAAGTGTGAATTTTTTTCTAAAATTAATAATTAATTTATATTTAAAGTTGGATTCAAATTACACTTGATGTAAGTCATACCTGATGTAAGTCTAAATAATATTACACCAATCAATATTTTTTAATTGATTGTGAATTTTGATAAATATATATATAGACACACACGGTTACACACATGATACGGTACTAGTTACTAAGTTTAAAATATAGTTGTAACTAAACTGATTCTCCAAGAAAGGAAAATTTTATATGAGTTTTTAATCTATTAGAAGAGACGAGATAATATAAATAATAACATCGTTATTTTATAAGGATTGAAAGTGATCCTTTTTAAGTTTTGTATAGACTAAAATTGATATTTTTTTATGTTTTTAAGCAAATAAAAACATTATTTTAACTTTGGAAAAATTATTAGTTTATACAAATAGTATCAAATTATTGTGCTCTAAAATATTTTTAATAATTTTTCAAAATATTTAAATCACTCTTTGCTGCTTTAATAAAAAATAAAAAATGACTCTTTATCAAAAGTCTTATAATTTAACTAGTTGGCACTCTTTAGAATCGCCAACAAAGATTGAATGGTTCAAATTCTCTCACCTCTAACTACTGGGAAAAGAAAATAAATTCACTTTTAGTCTAGCCGTCTAAGTCTAAAGACCAAAATTATATTTTGACTTTTTTCTTTTGTTTATCAGGAATAAATTAGTGGCCTGGGAAGCAAATGCATAGCCACAATTATCGTGTTCCTGAACCTTTCCAAGATCAAGTATGTGCTAGGTTTCTATTTGCTTATTCTTTATCTTTGTATATATACAAACATTCGATTTTGTGTTATGGCTCTTGGGGATATTATACAAAATAATAATAGAAGAACAAGTTTAACACAAAAGACAAATATAAAATAAATAACTTGGAAGCTCAATATCATTTTCCTTAGACAATATTTGCCCCCCACACTATTGTTGCTAAAGGGTTATCACAAATTTGTTCCCAGGATACAACTAAGATGTTGGGTTCTACAGACAGCAATTCTAGATAATAACCACAAGAATTCTTGTGTTTCTCTCTAACTTACTATTTTTCAAGTGAAAATAAGCCTTTATTTATACCCATAGGGTTATATTTCATTAAAAGGCACGTATAGAGAGTTAAAATGTTTCATAAAATCGTTCACAAGACTTGATTTTTCAAGTGAAAATAAGCCTCTATTTATACCCATAGGGTTATATTTCATCAAAAGGCACGTATAAAGAGTTAAAATGTTTCATAAAACCGTTCACAAGACTTGAAACCTCTTCAACCTTTCTGAACAGTCACCAGAAAAATTCTGTAGAAAATTCAGCTTTCAAGTTTCAATCGATCGAGAGGTTCTTTCAATCAATCTAATGCTATTTTCAATCAATCAAACAGGAATCGACTAGCGATCGAACTAGGCAGAAGCTCCAAGGTTTTTTCTTTCCATTTCGATCGATCAAGCCAAAACTTCAACCGATCAAAAATGCTTAATTCAAAATTTTAACTTAGAAAATTCAAAAACAATATTCTCTAAACTCAAATAACATTATTACAACCTATCCTTGTATATACATATTTATACAACAATCCCCTGTTAGGTTGTAATAATATATGTCTCACTTAATTGATATTCTATCATGCATAATGGAAGGTATCTTTCAACTTAAACATCCCCTTAGTGTAATTGCTCAAGAAATTAACAGAGTTAATGGTGGCTTGGTGCTTAAACCAAAACTCTTATATGTTGAAATCGGAAACAACACACACATGAGAACATCCACAATGAGAACATCCACAACACATTTAGAAATCCACTGTTGTTAGCACTATTATGGTCTTGTGCTCTTCCCGTTTTAGTGAACATTTACAAGAGAAAACCCTTTACTCTTGTTAGAAGCGGCACCACTTCTATGCTCACAAAGGTGAAATTCCTTCTTATGTCCCTCTTACATAGACATTTACACTTTATGAACTTCATTAAGTGTGTAAAATTCATCCTCAATTTCATCGTAATAGTTTGCACTAATCCATCCTAAATGAGACACAAAATTAGTGCTCTTACTAACAACGTATCAATAGCTTGTTGTTACCTTTAAACCTCTTTAGAATAAATTAATTTGAGGTGGGGTTCCCACTATTAGTGACTCTCTTAAAAGAAGGGTTTTAGTCCCATTACAATGGATGTTACCCCATCCATATCTTGAGACACTGCTTTGGTTAAAGGGTCTGCCAAATTACTATTTGACCTTACATAGACAATTGAAATGGTACCAGATTCTATTAATTGTCTTATATAAGGTCCGTTTGGATAGCACTTATTGTTGCTGAAAGTTGATAAAAACTGATTGTTGCTGAAAACACTGTAGCAAAATAATTTTTAAATGTGTAAATAGTATCGTGGGACCCACTTTTAATATTAAATATTACCTGAATAGTGCATGAACAGTGCGTGAACAGTGTGTGAACAGTGCGTGAACAGTAAATTTTGTCCCCAAAATGTCAACAATTGCGGCAAAAAAAAAAAAAAAAAAAAAATGAAAACGCAGGAAGCAAAACGCGCCGTGAGTGAACAGTGTGTGAACAGTGCGTGAACAGTAAATTTTGTCCCCAAAATGTCAACAATTGCGGCAAAAAAAAAAAAAAAAAAAAAATGAAAACGCAGGAAGCAAAACGCGCCGTGACTATCCATCGTATCCAAACCCAACCATAATCATGTCTTAGACCTATATGTCTAGACTTACCATTATATATTTTACTGTATGCTTTACCCAAGGTAGCTTCACTATCGCAATACATCGAAATGGCTGGTATTGGTTGTGGCCATAACTCTATGTCTAACAACATATTTCTTAGCCATTCTGCTTCCTTGCCTACTGCCACCAAGGTTATAAATTTTGTTTCCATGGTGGAGTGAGAAATACACGTTTGTTTCTGATAAGTCAAGAATGTATTGACCCCTTGTAATGAATTAACAAATTAATTAGCCAAGTTAATTAATTAATTCAATTAGCATGTAATATGCATGGTAGCACAAAAAAATAATCAATTAACTAAATGCGGAGAAAATTAAATTGACACGGTAATTTGTTTACAAATGGGAAAAACCTACAAGGCAAAAACCTCACCGAGTGATTTTAAAGTCACCACTCCTGAGAATTCACTATTATAACAACAAGCGGTTATAAGTAAAGAAATTTCAGTACCTTATACCAACCTATAGTTGAACTATTACCCCCATACCCAATTGGACTTATTCTGTAGTGACAATCTCTCATTTTCAATACACGGCTCCCAGTACATGACTAACCAATTCGATGCATGGATCCCAGTAGGTAGCTTACTCACTAACTTGAGAAATATGTTGGCTGCAAAGTTTTTCAATTCATCACTGAAGATCACGAAAATCCTTGGTCATAAAACCATATGGTGTACAAACACAGCAGCTTTTTCAAGAGAAAGATGAACTAGGGCAAATTCTGTCTCCGGTCACAATTTGTATGAACACAGCTTTGCTTCACACTCGCGCAACCTTTAACGGCACTTAAAAGAATCCTTATATATGTTTAGGGTTGTAAGAAAAGAAAGCCCAAACATATACACATGAATTGAATGAAAATCAGAGCTAAAAATTTGTTTTTCATAAATCTCGATAGATAACTTATCTGTCAAGCTAGCTATCGAGCATCAGGCTTCAGTAACTTTTAAACCTCAATAGATACTAGCTATCGAGTTTTAAAATTCAGCACTTTTTCACTTGTTTTTTAGACAAATTTGCATGGCATTAGCACTTGAACTTGAAATCTTGTTCCTTGAAGTATTAAACACATCTTAGATCTACCCAATTACAAGTAAAGTGCGTTTTGTTAAAGGATTAGCCAATTTTAATTTGACATATGTTCTTAATATTAAATCACATATGTCCTAATAGTTTCTTTGATGCCCAAAAGATGGCACACCAAGAGTGACTATCCAACTAGACATAGATTTGTTATCACTCACACCAGTAATCCAACTAACATCTGAATAACCTTCCAACACAGCTAGAAATCTAAAATAAAAGAGTCACAAACTTATAGTTTTCTTCAAATAACCAAGAACTCTACCAATTTCTTTCCAGTGATCCACACTTGGATTACTTGTAAATCTAGTAAGTGTGCCCACTGAAAACGATATGTCTGTCTTGTATAATGCATAGCATACATCATGCTACCAATAGCACTAGCATACTTGAGCTGTGCAATTTCTATTCCAATATTTTCACCCAACTTTATGCTCCGATCGAAATGTGTATTTGCTTCCTTTATATTAAGATGTTCAAATCTTTGAAGCACTTTCTCAACATAATGAGATTGACACAATGAAAATCTTTCACTATATCTTTTAATTTTGATTCCCAAAATAGTATCTATTTCGTTTAAATCCTTCATTTGAATCATAGAAGATAGATACTTTCTAATTTCACATACATCTTTCATATTTGTACCAAATATGAGCATGTCATCCACATAAAGACATACAATGACTCCATAATACTTTGTGAATTTGGAATACATACATTTGTTGGAACTATTTGCACAAAGCCATCTGACAAAATTGCTAAGTCAAACTTTTTATGCCATTGTTTTGGAGCTTGTTTCAAGCCATACAAAGACTTGACTAACTTGCAAATTTCTTTTCATTTCTAGAAGTACAAAACCCGCAAATTGTTCCATGTAAACTTCCTCATCAAGATCACCATTTAGGAAAGCTGTCTTAACATCCATTTGATGTACAATCAAATTGTATATGGATGCAAAAACTAACAACACACAAATAAACGTGATCCTAGCCACCAGTGCATAGGTATCAAAATAGTCTACTCCTTCTCTTTGTTTAAAGTCTTTTGCCACTAACCTTGCTTTAAAGGTTCGTATTGATCCATTAGTATTATATTTTCTTTTAAATATCCATTTACAACCAATTAGTTTTGAACCAGTAGGGAGATCCACCAGGACCCAAGTATTATTGGATGATATTAAGTCCATCTCATCATTCATAACTTCTTTCCAGAAAGTTGAATCTCTAGAAGCCATAGCTTCCTCATATGATTTAGGATCATCCTCTATATTAAACACAATAGGCATTTTATTTAAGACCACTTGTCTATTTCCTTTAACAAGAAACAATTGAGCTTGATAAGAAATGAAGTCTAGACCAAAGCCCTTTATTTTTCTTATCCTTTGACTCTTTCTTTGTTCACTTGGTGAACCACTTTCAATCCTCTTAGTACCACCCAAAGTAGTATTAGGATTAGAGTCACCTTGTTGTGTTTGAGTAGGTGTCAAAGCATCCATGAAATCTTTACTTAATTTATCCTCAATAAACTCAACATCTCTTGATTCCACCACTGTATTTGAGCTTAAGTCTAATAATCTATATGTTTTTGAATTTTCAGCATAACCTACAAACACACTTTTCATACTTTTGGTCCTAACTTTGTTCTTTTTGGATCAACAACTCTATAAAAGGCTAAAAACCCCCACACTTTGGTATAATCAAGGTTTGGTTTCCTTCCATTCCATAACTCATGTGGAGATATTTTAATCTTCTTGGAAGGTACTCTATTGTGCACAGGACATTCTGTAAGCAATACCTCTCCCCATAAATTAAATAGGAGCTCTACACTTAAGATAATGGCATTTACCATATCTATAAGAGTCCTATTTTTCCTTTCAGCCAAACCATTTTGTTGGGATGTATAAAGGGCTGAACTTTATTGTATTATACCATGTTCCTCACAAAACGTAGAAAAATCATTAGGAAAATACTCACCACCTCTATCACTTCGTAGGATCTTTATTTTCCTATCTTTTTTATTTTCTACTTCATTTTTATAACGTTTGAACATGTCAAAAGATTCATCTTTATTTCTCATTAAATACACATATGTAAATCTAGAGAAATCATCAATGAATGTAATGAAGTATCTTTTACCTCCTCTAGTTAATATACCATTCAATTCATATACATCAGAATGTATAAGTTCAAGCATAATAGAATTTCTATCCGACTTGGAAAAAGGTTTCTTTGTCATCTTTGCTTAAATACAAATTTCACATTTCTTTTCATTGTCATGCTTATATGAAATTATACCATACTTTGAGAGTCTTTTGGCTAAATATTGCTAAAATTAAAATATATTTGCATTATAGGTACTGTTTGAAGTTATTTATGGAAATGATGAGAGAGATTGAATTTCGGCAAGAGTGTTGCCGAAATTCAACAAAAAGTAGGAGAGAGAATGAGAAAAAAGAGGAAAGAGAAAAGCCTAATGTCAGGAACAGTAAATCTTGAATTTCGGCAACAGTGTTGTCGAAATTCATCTAGCCAAATTTCCTACGCTGCCCGGATGTGTGAGAAGTGCAATAATGAGTGGGTGCCCAAAAAAAAAAAAAGTAATTGTGGCAATGGTATTGCCGAAAATGGTAGGGGAAAAAAAAGTGAATACGGAAGAATTAAAGAAAAATTTATAAAGTGTTACATACACAATATTTTTACAATATTTTCACAACAAATCACAGGTAACTGGTTATTATTAATTCAAATTTAAATTTAACATTGAGATTACTATTTTAATCCAACAATAACAATAAGTAACAACCTGACACTTAGAATTTGTTGTAAAAATATCGTAAAAATTGTGTGCACTTCATTTCTAAAAAAACAAAAAATTCAATTGTGGCAATGGTATTGCGGCAATACCATTGCCACATTTTTGAAAAAAAAAATCCAAATTGTGGCAATGGTATTGCCGAAATACCATTGCCACATTTTTGAAAAAAAAAATTCCCACAATTTCGGCAATACCATTGCTGAAATTGTGGGAATTTTTTTTTTTTTTTTTTCATTGTGGCAATGGTATTTCGGCAATATTTTTTCAATTGTGGTAATGGTATTTCGGCAATACCATTGCCACAATTAGGAATTTTTTTTTTTTTGTTTTTTTAGAAATGAAGTGCACACAATTTTTACAATATTTTTACAACAAATTCTAAGTGTCAGGTTGTTACTTATTATTATTGTTGGATTAAAATAGTAATCTCAATGTTAAATTTAAATTTGAATTAATAATAACTAGTTACTTGTGATTTGTTGTGAAAATATTGTAAAAATATTGTGTACGTAACACTTTATATATTTTTCTTTAATTCTTCCGCATTCACTTTTTTTTTTCCCTACCATTTTCGGCAATACCATTGCCACAATTACTTTTTTTTTTTTTGGCACTCACTCATTATTGCACTTCTTACACATCCGGGCAGCATAGGAAATTTGGGCAGATGAATTCCGGCAACACTGTTGCCGAAATTCAAGATTTACTGTTTCTGACATTAGGCTTTTCTCTTTCCTCCTTTTTCTCATTCTCTCTCCTACTTTTTGTTGAATTTCGGCAACACTGTTGCCGAAATTCAATCTCTCTCCTCATTTCCACAAATAACTTCAAACAGTACCTATAACGCAAATATGTTTTAATTTTAGCAATATTTAGCCAAAAGACCCATACTTTGATACAAACTTCAAATATTTAAAATTTAAATGTCCTAATCTAGCATGCCACAAATATGAAGATTCAACAAAATAAGCACAACCAAAAACTTTTTTATTAATAATACTTAGTTTGTACGTGCCAATAGTAGCATATCATTTTCCTACAAATATCCCATTCTTGGACAAGATTAACTTGTTCGATTCAAGTACAGCTTTTATACCACTCTTACATAACAAAGACACAAGATTCTTCTTGATATCAGGTACATGAAAAACATTGTCAAGATCAACATCTTACCAGAACTCATTTTCACATCAACGGTACCCTTTTCAAGAACCTTTGCTTTATTGTGGTTGCCCATCAACACTTGTTGTTCTATGGAAGACTCATCATAAGTCCTGAATTGCTCTTAGTTGTTGCACACATGCACCATTACACCCGAATCGAATGACCAATCAAAAAGATTTGCAATCACAACCATATGAACTTCAGTGATCATATCAATATTTATGCCACTCACCATAGCAACAATGTCCTCAATGACATTCATTTCAATGGTATTGCCTTCTTAATCTTTTTTCTTGTTCTTTAAGAGTTTATATTCGTGAATGTAATAGCCTTTCTTTCCACAATGAAACCATGCCCGGTTCTTCTTGTCCTTGTTAGGATTATTGGAGTTGTTCTTCTTGAAACCACTCCTACTTTTGTTCACTTTCAAGTGCTTATTGGTCTTATTCGAACTCCCACTTTGAACATTACTCACATTGTTAACATTCACTTTAAAATCAGTGTTAGTCACATCTCTAACCCGACTATCCTCTTCAATTCGAAGATGTTGTCCGAATTGTTCTAAAATGAGATCTTCCGACATATGCAGAAACTTCTTCCTAAAATTATTCCAACTTGGTAGGAGTTTCGCAATAATTGCACCCACTTGGAATGATTCAGGAATATTGATTGACAAATCACGGAGTTTATTGACCAAAATCTGTAATTCATGTACTTAATTTAAAACTGAGATATTATCAAGCATTTTATAATCAAAATACTTTTGAATAACAAACTTATTCATACCTATTTTCTCAATTTTGTATTTTGCCTCCAAAGCATTCTAAATCTCCTTTGGTGACTTCAGTAATGTGTAGAGATAATAGAGATGATCCAAAAGAGTATTGAGAATATGCCCTCTGCAAATCAGTTCTTCTTCCTACCATTTCTTTCTTTGCGCCTTTATCTCATCAGTGTCTTCATCACTTGCAGTAGGAAAAGGCATCAAATTCAAGTCCAAGACATAGAAGAGTTTGAGTGCAGTAAGTAGGAATTTCATCTTGTCTTTCCATCTAGAGAAATTGGTTCCATCAAAGCGATTTAATTTCACCAACTCATGATTTAACATCTTTAACGCTGAAACATCACTTGTTCCTTCAATTGTAGGAAATATTGTCTAAGATTGTTGTGGATATTATACAAAGTAATAATAGAAGAATAAGGTTAACACAAAAGACAAATAAAAAATAGATAACTTAGAGGCACGATATCATTTTCCTTAGACAATATTTGCCCCCACACTATTGTTGCTAAAGGGTTATCGCAAATTTGTCCTTAGGATACAACCAAGATGTTAGATTCTACAAATAGCAATTTGGAGAATAACCACATGATTTCTTATGTTTCTCTCTCACTTACTATTTTTCAAGTGAACATAAGCCTCTATTTATACCCATAGGGTTATATTTCATCAAAAGGCATGTATAGAGAGTTAAAACGTTTCATAAAACCGTTCACAAGGCATGTATAGAGTGTTTCTCTCTAACTTACTATTTTTCAAGTGAACATAAGCATTTATTTATACCCATAGGGTTATATTTCATCAAAAGGCATGTATAGAGAGAGTTAAAACGTTTCATAAAACCATTCACAAGGCTTGAAACCTCTTCAACCTTTCCGAATAGTCACCAGAAAAATTCTACAGAAAATTCAGCTTTCAAGTTTCGATCCATCGAGAGGTTCTTTCGATCGTTCGAATGCTCTTTTCGATCGATCGAACAGGAATCGACTAGTGATCGAACCAGGCAGAAGCTCCAGGATTTTTTCTTTACCATTTCAATTGAATTTTCACTTAGAAAATTCTAGAATCTGAATTTTCACTTTACGAAACAATATTCTTTTAGAAAATTCTAAAATCTGAATTTTCATTTTACGAAACAATAATCTCTAAAATCAAACAATATTATTACAACATATCCTTGTATATACCTATATATATACAACAATGGTAAGGGTATTGCTTTGAAATTGTAGCTTTTGTTTGCTATATGATTTGGAAAAGATATTGATTGCAACGCATAAGTAGAATCAGATAATATATACATTTACATTAACCTCAAGAGATCACACGATCGGTGGGACCATGCTTCACGAAGCGGAGTTCATCGATTAGAATAACTTGTTCTCCCTTCATTTGGGGCCAAAACTCACTTTTATTCTCCTTTTTAAAATTTTTAAGAAGATAATATTTATATTCTCTAGCTAGGACCTTGAATGGTTGACTTGAGCTTTAGAAGTTTCAGCTTAGGTCTTCATACAGGAGATCATTGTATGAGTGAATGCTTGCTTTTGGTTCCATCTGGTTCTTTCTTCTTCTTTTTTAACTTATTTAATCGACCAAATTTTGTGTATTTTTCAGGTGAGCCTTTTGTGAATATTGTGTATAAGCAAGTCAAATTGTAATTAATCAATTTTGGGGTAACGTTTTCACAATTCATGACAAACAGAAGTAAAAATAAAAAAAATAAAAAGAATGTGCTACTGCAAGTTAGAAAAAACTTAGGTGCTCCAGGAGCAATGCTCCCTCCTCTCACATGAGGGGTGGGCCTCAAGTATGGGTCCTACCATGGAACTCACCCCTCAATCATCATGTGAAAAGAGGGAGCATTACTCCTGGAGTATATAAGAATTACCCTTGCAAGCCTTCAACCGAGTAGCTATTATTTATTAGGAAGAACAAGAGGTGAATGATTAGTTGACTTGGACCACAGTGGTAAACTCATTCTTCTTGTTTTTCTGGGCATGAAGAATGATTCATTTTCACTAATCGTCTAAAAATCTCCATTTCGTTACTGAAATTGAGGATTAGCCCAAGTTATAAGCTGAAGTCCTCAAGTGGTCCCGTCATTAATTTAGATTACTCAACCAGCAATTGTCTGGTTATTGTCTTTGGCACAGTGCCATAAAAAACTAAGTTTTCTCCAAAAGAATGGGGAGAACGTACCCCATCTAGCTAAAATCGATGTCCTATTATACTCAGTTGTTCCTTGCAAACTTACTCGTCGAATTTTTTAAGTTTGTCTACTTTAGGTGAAATTGATTGTTGCTTTCAAGTACTAGATTAGGATGAGACTTCACGTTCCAGATTACAATCCTATTCGAATTTGTTCGAAAGGGACCATAAATCTTTGCTGAACTACAGTGACCATGACACATGTTATCTGATTCACCTATTATCCTCTCCAGTCTCCACTAGTGGTATATCTTCTGTTACCATATAAAGTGAGGAGCTTGTATCTATGTATTCCTTTTACAAGAAAAGGCTTCCCCTATTTAGCTGTCCACATTCCATGTATAATGGGATGTTCTATATAGCAGCCAGCCACAGATTTTGGACTGAAAATAACCACATGAAGTAATTCCCATCTTAATATTTTAAGTACAATTGGCAAACTGGTAGGCTACTATTTTACCAATAGATCGCTGGTGCCTTGTTTTAAATGTTGTTCCAGATATTTATCTGGCTTCACAAAAAGAATCTTGGAAAAAAAATTCTGTAGTGCATCTTACTTTACATATTTATACGATGGATGTGATTCTTCATCTCTAAATTGTGATTGGATAGAGGGGAAGGGGAGGGGACGGTGTTGTATTGTTGTTGCTTTTTTTTTTAATTATTTTTTAAAATAAGAAGGGGATTGGAGTTTTTAATTAAATTTTTTTAGATGTTTTTAATTAAAGAACAAAGTTTACTTTCAAATTAGTTTAGAGGAATCTCCTCCAACTCGCTATACGTTGCAATTTATAAAATTATTTATGTATAATATTCAAATAAGTTACATGACTTATTAAAAAAATCATGTCTAAAACTTCACTTGAATGGTATTTTTTAAATTTTCAAAGAAAGAATGCTTGATAATTCTTGAGATTCTTGAGGTAAGGATCTTAGAAATTACTTTGTGCTATAGATCTATTGATTTAAAATAGTTATATCCTAGGATAACTTATTTTAGTATTGTTTTTTGGACATCTTCTAAGTAATTGAATTAATTATGATGGGTGTAGGGTCTGTTTTTGTTGCCCAAGCCCAAAAGATATAGGTCAAAGGCCCAACGAACCCAGAACAATGAATTTGTAGAGAGTGGGCGAAAGAGCCAGGCTGGTTATGAAGTACAGAACAGTGGGCTAAGTTACGTGCACTGATGACAACATGAACTGAAGCTTAGATAATTCTATGAATGAATGTCCGAAAAGGCGTTTTATTAAATGAACAGTGATTCCAACATTCAGAGCTACAGTAAGGCCTTTCTCTCTCTTTCTCCTTCTGTTTTCCTATCCCTCATTATCAGGGACCATTCTTCTTTATATAGCATCCCTTCCTATCATCTCCATCGTCCACCTGTTCTTCATCCACGTATCTACTCAAGTGCATGTCACGTCATGTGTCTACTTTAGTTCTTTGTGAGTGGCGGTAGCTGAGGTTGCACTGTTCAGGGGTCTTCTCCACATAAATGCGGCCAGAAAAGCTGTTGCAGCGCATTAAATGCAGTGGTAGCAGCTTTCCCTTTAGATATTTTTTAGTTCTGATCATTTCCGGATCCACCCAGGACCTATCATTACCGGTGGGGTCATTGGGAAGATTAGTCGGACCTTCCACACGTTCGTTTGATCAAGGCTCATCATAGCCGAGGAGCAAGACGTCCTCGGACCAGTGGTGACCTCTTCGGACGACGCTCCCCTTCTGCTTCTGGGCTTCCTGCTTTAGATGGGCCGCCACAACCACCTATTAATCCTCGGAAATACAATAGCCCTTAATAGGGGGTTCCGGGCCCATTAAGTAGCTTTGGGCTTTTCCCCCCACCATGGGAGTTTAGGTCTTATTGGAATTTTCTTGAGGAGTTTTAAGAGTTTTTTAGTAGACATCGTTTAGTAAGTAACATTTTTCTTGGCTTGTTTTATTTTATTAAAGTATATTTTATTTTAATCTATTGAATATTTTTCTTTTGTCTTTCCTTACAAATTTTTATTTAATTACTTAGCTACATTGATTTAGAGGGGAAAAAACTAGAATTTCTTCCTTATGGAAAATATATATTAAAAATTTATTTGATTTAGTCAGTGCTACTGAAATGAAATATTAGCTTGAACTATAATTTTGTGAAAGGAACCAAAGACTTGGATCAAACATTTATAAATTTTTGTGAAAGGAACCAAAGATTTGAATAAAATATTAGCTTGAACTATAATTTTAGGATGTATAGTCTTTTTGGGCATGAATTAAAATTAAATTGGATATTTTTGAAAATTTTAATTGTACTTGTCACCCAATTTTGTACTCAAAGACATGGGTTAATGAATAAAGCTCAAGACCCAATGAATTTGGGCCTTGAGCATAATTTATGATCCAGAACTTCGTCTAGGCTGGGATTATCTCTTGTCTCAGACATAAGTCTTCTTTGTAATTTTATTAACTATTCTTTCTTCCTTTGTCCTAGTGCTAACAATCGTTTAGCCCATAATTTAGCTCGTTGGGCCTCCATTTGCAGGACTTGGGGACCCCAACTTATCAACTTTATCCCCTTTTAGGCTCTTGTTGATGTTAATGGGCATGTTACTCCATGTCCGCCCTTTGTTTACTCTCAATAAATTTATCCCTATTTACCCCCCAAAAAAAATGCATTAAGGGGAGAGAAAACTGGTAATTACACTTACACTTTCACATTTTCCAAATGGCCAACTCAATTTGCACACATTATCCAAAGGACCAAGTATTTCACCTACCAAATTCCACTAGGCCAATCTTTCTATACAAAGAGAGCAGAAAGATAATCTGTTAGGTCCCTCACATGAAGTAGTGCATACAATTATAAACTTCTATATTTGTTTTCAAGGTCACATCAGCAATTTTAATAATAATAAAACATATAATATAAGATAATCTGTTAGGTCTCCCAGTTAGGCTTATTCATTATTAAGTATTTATTTGCATCCTTCCACCCATCTTTTAAAGGCATCAATATTAATTTAAAATTATACCGGAATGAATATCTAATTGAGAGATTTCCATTGTATAAAATAAAAATAAAAAAAGTTTAGCGGATGACACAAAAAGTTGTTGTTGTTTTTTATAATAAAAATTATTAAAGTGAAAAAATTTAGAAATTATAAAAAGAAAAAAGGAAAATGTCATTTTGATCCTTATATTTTAGGGTTATAATCAATTTAATCCCTTCAATTCATTTTGATAATAATCAATTTGATTTCTGTTATTTTCAACTTGCAATCAATTTAATATTTACTGTTAACTCACTAACGAAAAATGACTATATGGCAAATAGTTTGCATATACAGCACACATGTAGCTTCTAAAATAATAAAAATTATTTAATTATATTAAAATGGTCACATCAACAATTTTAATAATAATATAATATAATATATATAAATCCATCTCCCGGAGAAAAAAAAATTGGGTAAAATATCATTTTCGTCCCTAAACTATCACAAAAGTTCGTTTTTCGTCCCTAAACTTTCAAAAGTTCGTTTTTCATCCCTAAACTATCACAAAAGTTCGTTTTTCGTCCCTAAACTTTCAAAAGTTCGTTTTTCGTCCCTAAACTTTCTCAAATGTATTGATTTTCGTCCCTCCGTGGCTTGATGAGTACTGATGTGGGAGGGACGAAAATCAATACATTTGGAAAAGTTTAGGGACGAAAAACGAACTTTTGAAAGTTTAGAGACGAAAAACGAACTTTTATAATAGTTTAGAGACGAAAATGATATTTTACCCTAAAATATTTGAAAGGGTGAGAATTTATTATAAACAAATAAAAATAAAAATAAAAATCCCCTAACTTTTCTTGGGGTTTCTTGACAACCAGACAAACAAGAACACCCATATCAAGCATGTTTAGACAGCATCTATGACTATCAAACAATATTTCAAATCTAAAATTTTCTTTAAGAATATTTTCGAGATCTGTTACTGTAAATTGCTTATACTCACTCTCTCCCTGCCAATCAACGTCAAGATATTTACCAAATTCATTACAAATTAAAAATAATGCGGACCAAATTTACTATCATCAAACATAGGGGCAAAAAAAAAAGTATTTTAGCAAAATAAAATAAAAAAAGAATGAACACGGACGGTCGGTAAGCAGTTGCGAATTGTGAATTTTCTTTTCCTGCTCAAGTTACATGCCTGTAACATAATACACATGACGACCGTATATTCCCCAAACAAATTAACTACTCCAAAACCGTCATTCTCATTCGTTAAAAAAGTAAAAAACAACAGCATTGCCCTGTTAGCGAGCTCTCCTCTCCTCCGACCTCTCTTCTTTCTTTCTTATTCTTACTACCATAAATAAAACGGCCAACAAAAAATGCCAACAACAACAATTCAAATGCAATGCCACCTGCCCATACCACAGCCACCTGCGCCCCACCCACTCACATCTCGCCACGTGGCTGTGATAGGCGCCGGCGCCGCAGGCCTCGTAACTGCTCTAGAGCTCCGCCGCGAGGGCCACAGCGTGGTCGTATTCGAACGAGGCGACCAGGTTGGCGGCACCTGGGTTTACACCACGAAAATCGAATCTGACCCGATTGGATTCGACCCGGCCCGGACCAAGATCCACTCCAGCCTCTACAAGTCCCTCCGCACCAACCTCCCCCGAGAGTGCATGGGCTTCCGGTGCTACCCGTTCGTCGCCAAAGACAACCCGGACAGAGACCCGAGACGGTACCCGGGTCACCGAGAGGTTCTGTTGTATCTGCAAGACTTCACGCGCGGGTTCAGGATTGATGAGTTGGTGAGGTTCGAAACGGAGGTAGTGCGCGTGAGATTGGCGGAGGAGGAGAAATGGAAAATAAAATCAAAACAGAGGTCAGGCGAAGATGAAACGGAGATATTCGATGCCGTTGTAATATGCAACGGCCACTACACCGAGCCTCGTGTGGCTCAAATTCCCGGTACTTTGTAACATCAAAAATTGAGTTTAGTCCAGTACTCAGTAATCAGTATTAGTGTGTAAATAAATATGATTATATACTATATAGTATATATATTGAAAAGGTCGTTGTTTTAATATTTATTGTGTGTTCGTGGCAGGAATAAATGAGTGGCCTGGGAAGCAAATGCATAGCCACAATTATCGTGTTCCAGAGCCTTTTCGAGATCAAGTACGTGACAGGTTTGGAATTGGAATAGCCTATAGGACCTTTAATAGTGACGAGCTTTTCACGTTACAGCTTAGGTCTTTTATGAGTAAATGCGTGCAAAGCAATTGCCCACTTGACATAAATGTGAACATTACTAATCAATGTCATCTTCATAGTTACTGAAATTGAAGACCTCATGTTTACACCATAATTCAATCAGCAATTGCCTGGTTATTCTCTTTGGCACTGTGCCAACAATCACTGAATTGTTTGACTTATTTTAAGTTTGCAGACATTATTGGAACAAGATTGTTACTTTTGTCAAGAGTTAGATTAGGATGAGGATTCACATTCCTGATGACAATCCTATTTTGGTTGTTCTAGGGGGGCCATAATTCTTTGTTGGATTGCATTGACACATTTTATTATCTGATTCTCCTTTATCCTCTCTAGTCTCCATTGGAGGCATATCTTATTCTTATGTCATTGTATAAATTGCGGAGCTTGTATCTATTTATTTTTATACAAGAAAAAGCCTCTTCTATTTAGCTCTCCAAATTCCAAGTATAGTGGGATGTTCTATATTGCAACAAACCGGAGCTTGGATTGACGATAACCGCATGAGTAATTCCCATCTTAAAATTTGAAGTACATAAGACATTTAGCTATAGAAATTCTGTGAATTCACTTAACAGAGAAAACTTTACTAACTTGATTTTTGGAGAAAACTACAAATGTGTTGAAACCACGTAAAAACATTTCAGGAATGCTGCGACAGAAAAAGGGTTTGTATTTTATTTTAAGAATAGGAATATTCTACTGAATTGTTATACATTTGAATTTGAATTTGAATTAGGGATTCTGTAGACAAATATGAGTGAATTAACTAAATATACATCTGATCATGAATGTATTACAAATTACGATGAAGAAGGATAATATAAAATAAATGTGAGATCTAAAAAAAATTTCTCCTTGGCACCACTAGTAACTAAGTACTATAAGAAGTCACTGCTCATCAATTTATATAAAGTCCCTCTACCTCCCGCTCAACCCAAGTGATTAGCATACCTTACTTTTGACCTGCATCATGCAGGTTGTAGTCTTGATAGGGAGTTCAGCAAGTGCTGTTGACATTTCTCGGGACATAGCAGGAGTTGCCAAAGAAGTCCATGTGGCAGCTAGAAGTGTTGCAGATGAAACATCTGGAGAGCAGTCTGGCTATGATAATATGTGGCTTCATCCCATGGTAATAGTCCTTACCCCTGGCAAGAATTTGGTGGCTATCATGAGAAGTCCATCAAGTAGTTGAATTGATTCTATGAAAAGTTTACTTTAAAGCTCTAATCTAAATCAGATTGATGCAGATAGAAAGTGTGCGTAAAGACGGAACTGTGTTTTTCCGAGATGGGAGCTTTGTCCATGCTGACATCATTCTACACTGCACAGGGTATGCTGCTTACTCCATTAATTTGGCTTTAGCTTGGATTTAGGACCAAAATTTCTTTAAACAAAGTTTCTTATTGAATGCAAAATTCGTGAATGAACCAAACACGATACAGAAAATAATAATAACAATAAGTTGTTTATCTTTCTTAAGGTACAAGTATCATTTTCCTTTTCTTGAAACCAATGGCATTGTGAATGTGGATGACAACCGTGTGGGGCCACTGTACAAGCATGTTTTCCCACCAGCCCTGGCCCCATGCCTTTCATTTGTTGGGTTACCATGGAAGGTTTATCCCTACTTATAATAGCATGCCCTTCTTTTGGTTGGATATTTAATTTAATCTTATCAAATGGCGGAAGTAGATCTTTATATGTTGTTTGTGCCAGGTTGTTCCTTTCCCTATGTTTGAACTCCAAATCAAGTGGATAGCTGGTGTTTTGTCTAACCGATTTGCACTTCCAACACAAGAGAAGATGATGGAAGATGTTGAAGCTTTCTACTCATCACTTGAAGCTTCTGGCATGCCTAAGCGATATACTCATAACATGGGTAGTAGTCAGGTAAATTTGGCCTCCTCAGGTCTATATGTTGGATTTTGATTTATTTATTGATTTATAAGTCATGATACAAGCACAACCTTTTTTGAGGTGGCAAGTTGTTATTGATTTTCACATGGCCCACCATATATTGACATCACTTTATTATCTACTATTAACTTGCCACCTTAGCCATTATGAAAAAAATTGTGAGAAAGTTATGTCTCTAGAATTATTGTTTATTTACAGTTAGATTGCAAATTTGGTCATCAACGTTTGGCATCTGTTTCAAAATCATCATTATACTTTAAAATGTTTTACTTTAGTCCCTATACTTTCAAAAATTGTTTTAAAAAATCCCTTACGGTCATATAATGGATGCAAAATGACTGTGGCAAGTCAATTCATGGTTAGCGCTGTCCATGGGTTTCTGCACGCGTGAAGTATGGTGGCTAATGACCATTTCAATATAAATGTTGTTAAATGATGCCACACCAGCACAATGAAAGAAGATAAGGGGGTCTGAATACCGGCCTTTACAAGATAATGTGTTTAGGAAAAATTTTCCTGATTAATAGTAGAAGATCAGCTGAGTTGGACAATGATAAATTTATTTGGCCAGTGAAGGCAATCAGACCTCATTACCTTTAGCTTTGTATATTACATTATATTCAGAAAATACATTGGATCTAATTTTGCAGTTTGAGTACAACAATTGGCTTGCGGCTCAGTGTGGATGTCCTGCAATTGAAGATTGGAGAGTGCAAATGTATAATGCCAGTAGCAAGGACAGACGTGCTCGACCAGAGTCTTACCGTGATGATTGGGAAGACCATCACTTGGTTTTGCAAGCTTGCGAGGACTTCATGAAGTACACCTCACGTAAAGTTAGTGACAGGAGTGCTTCTTAGTAATCAAGTTTCAAGACTACTTGTATCAAATGCTGGAACCAATCTGTGTCCTATTCAATCCCTCTGTTTATTGATTCTTCTGAATAATACTGTAAATAAAGAATAATGAGAGAAAGATTGTGATCAGGTATTTGTGAGGTGTGCATTCATCTATTTCCTCCAATTGTAACCGAACAAACCAATATTGAGTGCGCTTAAAATGCTAATATTTCTGAGTGTATAAAAAACATGTGCCTATTAACATTTACAATTCATTGCAAGGTGAGTAACCCGTGTGGGGTGATCAGAACCCCAAGCTAAAAATGAAAAACTAAATATTGCACCAGCCGGGAATCGAACCCGGGTCTGTACCGTGGCAGGGTACTATTCTACCACTAGACCACTGGTGCCCGATGGTCATAGTTCTGCCAGATATATATCTAATAGCAAATCGGCAATGGAAAGTAAACATAGTACTTTATACCTTCGATTATATTAATTTGATCTGATCAGTGTTCTTTATTCCTAAATCCAATAGTACGATTGTTTCTTTAAGTGAATCAAACTGAACTGCAAAAAAAAAACTTAATTAAATGGCTCAAAGACATAGTAGAATCTTTAATTGCTTTCCTAAATCCAATAGTACGGTTGTTTCTTTCTTCAATTGCATTTGTCTACCTATCGGCTTTTATTTTGAATTGAGAAGCACAAAGGCATGGTAGAACTAGAATCTACATGCTTACTCTTGCATGTAAACTAGACATTTAAATAGATGTTCTCCATTGGAACTATAATAAAAAAATACATGTTCTAAACTCAAAAATAAAAATAAAAATACATGTTCGTCAGGTTTTGTTATTCTCGAATCTTTAACAATAAATCTCCTAAACACTTGACGATTTATTAGTCGAAGCAAAAAAAAAAAAAAAAGAATCCTTTTTTGGCTCTGTTGTGAATTCGATTCTAACAGCGACAAGTGAAATACACGTAGGCCTGTGCTTTGCCTTGGTGTACAATCCTGGGCAAGCATCAAATATTGTTTTTCGCGTTGCAATGTTGCATGCATAGGGAGAAACTTGGAGGAAAAAGAGGAAGAAAACGAAAAAGAAAAGATAGCTTCGGGCTTTCAGGCCTGTTTGATTGGACATTTCAAACACCTATTTTTAATTTTTAAATAATATTATATATTTTTTTATTTGTATATATTTCAAAAAATACAAATAATACTACTCAGACTCCTCTCCGAAACCGACCCTCAATTTCCAGTGATTTTTTACACTCATCTCATCTCATCTCATGTAGGTGCCTTAAAAGCGGGTCATTTCGTTGCAGATTTGTTTAGATTTGTTAGGGTCCATTTCCCAATCAAAGCTGATGGCTGATGCATGCTTCCCATCCAATTCCAACAAACTAGGCCTATTTTGGTCCCCCTACGCCGCTTCCCCCAGCTTGACGCACCTGTACTGTTGCTGCATTTACACGACAACCTATATATACCCTGCCAAAATTATCATCTCTCTCCAAGATCCCAAATTCCCAATTCACATCCCTTTAAATACTTAAATGTAAACTTATCAAAAAAAAAAAAAAAATACTTAAATGTAAAATTCAAAAACTACTAAGAAAAATAATAATAATCAAAATTTACTCTTTTCCTAGTCAAGGTTTCAAATTTTGCAAAAGAAAGTGTTACGCCTACCCAAAATTATCATCTCTCTCCAAGATCCCAAATTCCCAATTCACATCCCTTTAAATACTTAAATGTAAAATTCAAAAACTACTAAGAAAAAATAATAATAATCAAAATTTACTCTTTTCCTAGTCAAGGTTTCAAATTTTGCAAAAGAAAGTGTTACGCCTATGTTATTTTCATAATAAATCATAAGTTGTAAATTGTTATTAGTTCTAATTTGAACTTACAATTAAAATTATTTTGTTGTCCATTAGTAATAACCCATAACAACATATCACTTAAAATTTATGATAAAAATATTATGAAAATATTATAGGAATAATAGTCAAACCCAAGATGCTCGATAATTTAGGGTCGGGCTCCAAATTTACTTGTTAGTATGGGTAAGGAATTTCCTACAATGGAAAGGTCCCCAAGAGCCAATCCAGCAGGCCAAGGGGAGATACTGAGGCCCACGCAATGATCCTTTGCCTTGTTTATGTGTTTCTCGAGAAGAACCAAGCAATATTGAGCTAAATCCCCCTATTCCCCTTTAGGTCATTCCTCTTTGTTCTCTCGTGTATCTCTCCCTCCCCCGTTTTTCCCCCAAAAAAGAAAGAGTCTCACATTTCTTCTTGTTTCATTTCCCTTTTATAGTGTACCTCTATTGGGGTCTCAATGATGAAGTTTCATCCCTTAAAGAGTCTCACATTTCTTCTTGTTTCATTTCCCTTTTATAGTGTACCTCTATTGGGGTCTCAATGATGAAGTTTCATCCCTTTTGTCATGTGATCTCCACCTCTGTTCAAGATTCCTGATTAAGTGAGATCTTTTGAAAATTCTCTTGAAACTTGTACATGACACCGAATAGTGCTTGGCAAGCGATTCTCCCAAGGCACTATCTATTTATATCTACTCAAATGGTCGGTGTGGGCCAGGTTGATTACAAAGTAAGTCCAAAGCCTTTGATTTGGTCTCCGGCCCAACAAAAGCTAATAGGCTAGGCCCCGGCCTAAGGACCATATAGTAGGCGTAGCATTCCTCTTTTGCAAAGAGAGTCAAACTTGGTCCCTCACTGTATAGAGTTTTTCTATCTCACAATAAAATTTCACAATATTTTTACAAGTGAGGGGTCAAACTATCATATGTCAAAATAATTTTTTTTTTTTTTTTAATTACTAGAACCCATCACAACTCAATATAAATATAATGTAGAAATGTTGTGAGATTTTGTTTAGACTTTCTCATTAAGTAAATATTAGTCAAACAATTTTAAAAAAATAGCATGTAACATATGCATACATATAGATACATTTAAAATTATACACAATTTTTATAATAAAAATATAAATAATTAGTCAAATTATGTTTTTTTTTAAGTAAATATAATTAGTCACATATTAAAATTCTTACTTAAACTTAATACTACTTATGATTTTTTTTTTAGTTTTTAATAAGATAGAACGTGTAATGATCTTTGTTGTGCGATGATTTTTATTAAGTGTATGTGATTGGTTTTTTTTTTTTTTTTTAAAGTGGATAATTATAATGTGGTCCTCATATAAATTTAAACATATGGCACAAAATTGTATTATGATTACAAATTCTCATAAAAATATAAATAATTAGTCAAATTATTATTTTTAAAAGTAAATAGTCACATATTAAAATTCTTAACTAAATTTAATACTACTTATGATAATTTTTTTCTAATTTTTAATAAGATAGAACGTATGATGATCTTTGTTATGCAGTGATTTTTATTGAGTTATGTGATTGATTTTTTTTTTTTAATTTTATAGTTTATTAATATTAGATTCTTAGTATTTTGTACTCATTAACTTGCTTGGCATAAATATTAAAAAACCTTAAATGGATAATTATGGTGTAGTTCCCACATAAATTTAGACATATAGCGCCAAATTAGATTATAATTTCAAATTATAATTGAACTTTCTCTAAACTTTACTGTAGGGACCCAATTTGGATTGACCCTGAATACGAATGGGTTTTCAGCCCAACCAGCCCAAACAATAAATTTATAGAGAGTGGATTGAAAGGTTTAGGTGCTGGCCGTCGATCACCATGCATAAACTTTTCTTATAAAAAATGCTAAGAGTGTATTTACAGATGGGGGACGCTCCTCGGCCCGTGGCCGAGGAGGCCTTATTGTTCTCTCTTTCCCCCCCCCCCCTTTTACTTTACTAGCTTTTCTTTTATAGTTTTTATCTTCCTATCCACTCCTTCCATCTGTTGATCATCTATTTGCCTTTTTTTCTAGCCGTCCGTCCCATCAGAGGCCTTATCGGTACTCAAGTGGTTCACTCTGATCAACGTTATCCTGCCAAGGGGTTACCTCCCCATTAATGCGGAATTATTTCTTGTAACAATTATATGTATTATTCCTTTCACGTGGGATAGATTCTATAAATCTGAAATCCACTCATATGAGAGAAATATTATATGCAACCTTTATACAAAATGTCAGCTCTTACCCAACATAATTGATAGCTGGGGAACTAAACCCATCCTCTTCACAAACCCTCAAACAAATATTTGGGATGAAAGAGATGGGAATCATGAACAAATTTGAACATCATCGCAAGTAGGGTGATTCATTTTACAATCTTAGTGAGTTAAGTTTTGCTTTCTTCAACTTGGGTTTTTCAAATTAAGCTTAAATTTAGTAGTTCGTTTAACTAGTGAACAAATTTGAACACAACTTTGCAAAAGATCAAGTTATTCAAGTGACCCTGATTCATTTTATAAGCTTAGTACCCCACCCCCCCACCCCCAAACCAAAAATAATAATAGTAATAGCCCTAAGTTCAAATTTAGGAAACTTGCTCATCAAAAACTCACAAAACCACAACACATTTGGTTATCGATCTATCACTATTCAAATTTTTACATATGCTCCATAACTTCTACAAATCAGTCTTTTTCTATTTTATATTATTCTCTCTCGCACATGCACACAGCGTTGGTGACATGAACAAATCTTTCATGCCCAAAACTGTGACACAAACGAGGTCTGAAGGGATCTGTGGATCTTAGCGTATGTGGATTAATTATGACATGGTGGTTGAGAAGACTGTCACTGAGTGGATCTTTGGGTTGCATCATGGGTCTTAACGTTTATAGGTTGCAGCGAGTTGGCTATGGATCTCAGCAAGTGGGTCATTGTAGGGTTTGAGTTTTGTGTTGCGATTTGTGATTTTGGTTTGTGGTGGTGGGTTATGTAACAATGGTGGTTGGGCGGTGCCATTGCCATGGTGGTGATTTTAGTTTATGGGTCATCTCAGGGACTTTGGTTTTGTAAGATTATTTTAATTCTTTTATTAAGATTATTTTAATAGGTTCATATCGTCTAAATTTCCTATAGTACTCGACAATGTAGAATTCTTTAAATCTTAACCTTTTTTAAAAAAATAAATGGTTAAGATGATGCTATGTTTTCAATTCATAAATACAACCCTAAATTAGTCTTAAAATACAAAAAGTACACTTAATGTACAGTAAACGTTAAGTTGATGTTAGCAGTTTAACCCCATTCAACTTCTTCTTTTAAATTTTATTTTTCCATAAAATCAGTAACTCAAAAACAATCCTTGCCTCAATTGATGATTTACGAGAAATGAAGTATTAATATTAACATTTAATAAGAAATGAACCAATGAGGTCAAGGTGGACTCCCAAGTCAGAGCAAGTCTTAATACTAAAGTTTATCTTCAACATTGGGATGGTTAATCCTCCCAAGGATGAAACAGTGAGAATAATAAAATTGCTTGAGCAATTCTGTTCAGTTGGAAATGCAAAAGCTTTATACTGGTTCCAGAATTCAAAACCAACACTAAGGTCTGTTTGGGTAGTGCGGCTGCGTCCGCGTTTTGGGCTTTTTTTTTTTTTTTTTTTTTTTTTTTTTTTTTTTTTTTTTTT
>NW_027069511.1:1362093-1553818 GCF_002906115.3 Quercus suber | reverse complement strand
CCCTTAAAAATACAAAAAAATAGAGTAAGGCTTAAATGTACGAAAAACAACATAAAAAAATAATTATAAAAAAAAAGGAGGAAACAAATATAAACCAAATACTGGAGAAGTGAAAATGTGGAGTACTGCTTATTTTGGAACCCAAAAAAAAAAAAAAAAAATCCGGTCCAAACAAGGTAAACTCCTTAAATAATAATATAGATGGTCATTGTTTTGGGGTTGATGATTTTTCTGAAAAAAGAAGTAATAGAGATAAGTCCATAATTTTTTTTGAATTATTTTTTTCAAAATTTATAGAGAGATAAGTCAAGAAGTAGAAAGGTGTTTAGGATAAATATAAATATTTATGTGTTTTGAAAGACTAATTTAAGATTATATAAGTGAATTGATGATGTGTCACCATCTTAACCATTTATTTTAAAAGAAATGTTAAGATTTTAAAAACTCTACATGGTAGGAAAGGTAGAAGATTTGAATCCTATTTTGATATGATATAATATAAAATTAAAAATAGAATGTATGATGTATTATTAAAGTGAAATTTTTTTTTTTGAAAACTTATTATTAAAGTGATTATATAAATTAAATAAAGAAGCTTTTTGGTAATTCAAAATAAATTTTTGGGAAAATTACACTTTACCACTCTAAACTATGCACTAAATTACATTTTACACCATAAACTATTAGACTGTACACATTGCACCCTAAACTATCACACTTATCACACTTTGCGCCCTCGTTTTATTTTTGCTATTATATTTAACTGAATCTTGCTGCATGTGATAAGCATATGCTTATTGCTTAAGTAAAACAAATTTAAAAGACTAAAATACCCTTTTTCAAAATCAGTTAAAACAAAATTCAAAATTTTCCACTCTCCCTTTGCAAGACCCAAGATATTTCTGTGACATGCGCAGATCAATAAAGCGACAAGGTTTAAGTCATTAATTATAAGAACATAATCAGAACTAATAAAAACAGTCATATATACCATCCATGAACCACCCTGCATTAGAAGAAATGTAGATCTTTGAGATTGTAAGATTGAGGTCTGTCAACACCTGTGCCACTTCAGGGAGGCCATGCTTGTTCACGCTATCAACCTACACCACATCACACAAGAGACCATGTTAATTAGCTTCGTGCATCGTACAGAGAGAGATTCTTCCTTTTCTTTTAAACTCATATACCTTGACTACTGTGCAATCATCCATAGTTTCATTGTCAATGTGAGACAGAAGTAGACGTGAAAAATTTTAGGTTTTGTCTTAATTGATTTTGAAGAAGAGCATTTCAGTATTTTAACTTTGTTTCATCTAAGTGAAGTATGTGCTTATAACATGTAGAAAAATTTTGTTGAATATAACAGAAAAAATAATATCAAGTGCAAAATATGATAAGTATAATAGTTTAAGGTGCAAAGTGTACAGTCTAATAATTTAAAGTGCAAAATATAATCTAATGCATAATTTAAGATAATAAAATGTAATTTTCCCTCAATTTTTTGCATGCGTCACTCCTCTTTTACTCTTTGGTTAATTTAAGCTTTTTTTTTTTTTTTTTTGGCCCAAAAGCCAAACGAAGACTCCAGCATTATCAAAATCACCTAAAATATCTTCAATTTTTTTTTTCCTGCTGTTGATAATCTAAAATATACTTCTTCAATTGTCCTAAAATTATTAGAAACCTTCCCTCTTTGCGGTTAATTCCCACAAAGGGAGAAATACAGAAGGGATAGAAGAAAAACGAAAAGCAAAATACTTTTTTCTAGGTTTGTCCACTGAAAGAGCATTTATGTACTTAAAATACAGCCTTTAAAACGATGAACATGTTGGCGAATTGGAATCATTAGCCTGCAGCTAGCTAAGATAGATAGGACAATTATCACTCTACAAGTAAAAAATCTTCTCCCCTAGCAAAAACAATCAGTACACCACCTGAATATCAAACGTCCTTCTTGGCCCATGGTCCCATATGATATCACACTCAATTAATTCATAGGTGAACGGTGAGGCACACCCTTTCTCCGGTTCAAAGCCACCGCAACCTCCGCCGTTGGCGAGCATTTCATCTGGAACGAAACTCGAGGCACCAAGTTTAAGCTGCTGCGTTTCTTTTTCACGAATTCAGTAGTGGTGGCAGTACAAGCTAGTGTCTTGGAACTCACTGCACCACCACAACGACTTGCATTTGCAGTACTTCTAGACCCGAAGAGAGAAACGCCCGAGTCAAGGACCGAGTCAGGGGTCGTTTGAACATCTTCTTCATTCCCCGAAACTGTAAGGCTCCGATCACTTCTCGCTTTGGCTGGTGAAATTGGTAAGAATTCACAGTTTCCACTACTGTTAGTGGTCACTAGCTGATGATGAACCTGTAACATATATTTATATATATATATATATATAGTGAAAAATAAGGATGACCCAGATGGTAAAATCGAGTTAAAATGGTGAAAATTTTGACTGGGAAAATGGAACCTTGCAATAGAGAGAGCAGAAGTAGTAAGGATCTTGAAGGCTACGGTCGCATGTAATGCAAAAGTTGCCTGAGCCTCTGAAGGGGCGGGACATTGGCCTTTGGTTCAAAAATACCACTTTTGCACTGTTTGTTGTGTATGGCTGAACAATTAAACAAAACCGAAGAACTAAAATTTCACAGCAAGAAAAGAAGAAAGTAAAACTACTCGGTATTTTTTAAGTTCATACTTACTTGAACAAGGGAACAATTCATCAATTTTTGAGCATCACTCAACCTTATAACATCATGATAAACATACCTTCTTATCTGAGACCAAAAAAGAAAATGATGAATTTTAAGTAAAATTAATGTGGTGCAAATTTGTACCTACAAATTTTAGTATTGGTGAATCTATGTGTTGGTTTAAGTATGGACCTGTAAGAGACGATGAGAGCGGTGAGAAGGCACGCAATGGGGGCAGATGCTGATGGAACAGTCCAAGCAAAAGATGTTCTTCTCATTCTTCTTTGCAAACTCGTGAATTATACACGGGTTAAAGAACTTGTCTCGCAGAAGAATCTCAAGCCACTGAGGAATTAAACTTACACCAACCTGAAAACCAAAAGAGTAAAATTGGTCCATGTAATTCTTTTGCTACAAGAGATAAGAAAGTTCAAAACTCAAATAGTGAGCTCACCATGTCTTTGAAGTAACTGAGAATTAAAAAGGGGTTGGGTATATATGTCAGTAATTATTAAGCCTGGAAATCAAAGCCAAAGGTCACTCCAAGGAGAGAGAGTGACAGAATGAATGTAAAGGAGAGAGGATGGCGTGGTGCAAGAAGAAAGAGTGCAAGTTAAGGAAAAGAGAGAGCAGTCAGCTGCAATAGCAATTGGAATTACTATTACTAGCAAAGGAGAGCAATAGCGGAGACTGAAGAGGTTGGGCCTCATTTAAAGCAGAGGGAACAAAGGCTCAACATTGTTCCAAGAGTAATGTACTTGTAGGCTTTTGAAACATCAAAATCAAATCTTTTCGCCGTTTTTGATCTAACCCTACTTTCCTACAACTTTTGAAAAGTCTGAACCCATCTTTAATACACTGCACGGAACAAAGTATGGATGGTGGTATCTTATATTTTTAACGTGATCATACTGTGCTAGACTGCCAAATGCCAGTGGCTGTCTAAAAGGCCCCTACCCCCTCTAAGACCCAAAACTACGGTGACTTTTTCTCGATTCTCGGTGAAAACAGAAAAACTTTTGGTAATTCTCATTGGTTAGAGCATCTCCGGTAGGCGAATAAATGTTCGACCCAATCTACGAACACGACACAAATTTAACACGGGTTTTTTAGGTTAGGGTTGAGTCTTAATGGGTTTGGGTCATAAACGGGTCGATTCGAAAGCGACACGATAAGAAACGGGTCAACTCATGTAACTTGTAATAAACACGTTTGACACGCTAATTTATTTGTGTCAACTCGAAATGACTTACTTAACACAACCTGTTTAACTCATATAACAAATAAAATTTTATTTTATTTTAAATTTGTCAAATACCTTTTATATCCAACATATATTTTAAATTTAAAAAGAAAAGTGAATAATTACAAAAATTTACAAAAGATATAATTAGAAATTGAAACTTTACAGACCTTAGAACTACTAATACTTTTTTTTTTGTGGCATAGAACTTACACAAATGAAATTTGATGAGCTTGTAGAAGATGTTATGAATTTGGACATCAACAAAGAATCTATGGATGATAATCGTGGTCATAGTCAGGATTAGTCTACTGTTTGGTCAAATTCTTTCAATATTGATACTTAGCATTTGGCGAGTTCCAAGAATATTATATTTTGTTGAACTATGTTATTTTATTTTGTGAAACTTTGTTATTTTGAATTTGGGTTGAAGTGTATGCACTTCTTTTGGAGTGTAAAGAATTTATTTATAGAATTATAGATGAATGTTATATTTTTGTTGAATTATATTATTTTGAATGTGAGTTGAAGATTTGAAGTGTATGCACTGCTTTTTGGGATGTAAAAATAATTATTTATAGATAGATGTTATATTTAATATTATGCAGGTTGAAATGGGTTGTGTTACATTCGTGTCAACTCAAGACGACTTGTTTATTAAGCGTGTCAAATGGGTTGGGTTAAGTCAATCTGCCTTATTAACAGGTCGGGTTAGAGTTAAAGGATCATGACACGATTATTAACTGGGCCGAATTAGGGTTGAGTCATTTAGTCGAATACCTCTACCTCGACACGACCCGAATTTGACACATTAACCCGAATTGACACCCCTAATCTCCGGCAGAGACCTTAAATTTTATCAAATGAATAGTCATATTTATCTTTTACCTATTTACTTTTTAAAATATACTTTTCAATAGATTCTCTATCTTATTTAAATATTTTTTATTATTTATTCTTTTTTAATCATCATTTTTAATTTTTTTAACAACTATATTTTTCAATGAGAAGTGTTATGTTTACAACAAAATTTACGTGGAAAGTAATTACTAGTTCTAATTTGAACTCACTACTAAAATTATTTTTTTACTCACTAATATTAACTAATAACAATCTGTTACTTAAAATTTATTATGAAAATATTGTAGTATTATTTTTCAATTAGGATTTTTTTATTTTTATATTATTTTTCTTTCTTTCATTTCATTTTCATCCATACACGTTTTATTTATTTTTTTTCTTTTTCTTGTTTTTCTCCTCCACACAAGTGTCCAGAGTCCACTCCTATCTCTATCCCCCCTTCTTTTATTTTCTTTTTCACCTCAAGAACATTCCAACAACCACATTTACTTCACATCACAGAGAGAGAGAGAGAGAGAGAGAGAGAGAGAGAGTGTTGGTCGTCTGTCGCCCCACCGCTAGTGGGGATCGAGGTCGCTGAAAGGACAAAGTCAGTGGAGATCAGCATTCACCATGCAACACTACCACATCCGCCGCTCATCCTCCTCTCCACCACCAGGCTGGGTCAAATCACCTTTTTTATTTATTTTTTTATTTTTTATATTTGCTTGTTCTGATTCAACTTAATTTTAAGAATTGGATTTTATTTTGTGTTTGGATTATTTGAGAAATTGAGAGAATAAGAGAAAAAAAGAAATCTGGAGGAGAGAGAGAGAGAATTGATATAATAGTAGCTGGTATAATTTTTTAAGCAGAAAAATTGATTTGGAGTTGTTATAGTGTTCTCTAGATTAAGAGAACTATTGTAGCAACTCCAAAAAAAATTGGAAAAGTTTTGTGTCTAGAGATGTTATTGGAGCGTGAACAGTGAGCTTTTTTGGAGAACAAGTAGAGATAGAGCATCTATTGGAGATGCTCTTAACAACTTTTATTATTATTATTTTAGTGTAGGCGATATGACATTTTTTTTTCTTCGATGTGATACCAATTTAAACCAGTCATTCATGTCCTGAAGAAGGAGAAAGAATATCATATTTCGGTAATACCAATTCAGCATTTGTTTTGGTATTTCCTACCCAATAAATAAGTGACACCTGTTTCAAAAAACTATATCAGACTATTCCAATAAATTAATCACAATCTTTTATACTATCGGGAAGATAAATTAATCATTTATTGGAGTAGTCTAATGTGATTTTTTGAAACATGTGTCACTTATTTATTGGGTAGGAAATATCAAAACAGATGCTAAACCGGTATTACCGAAACATAGTATACTTTCTTCTGAAGAAGATGAATGAGATGGGATAATAACTAAAGTAAAACTTTTCGATGCATTATTTTAAGTGCAATATATTAAGTTTTTCAATTGAATTCACACTCTTAGTTATTATTGATTAATAAAAAAACAAATAGTATTATTTTTTTAAAAATAAAAATAAATTCAATTCAATTTGAAATCTATTTAATAAGGCTATTTGGAGGCAAACCAATCAAGGCAACATCTTCAATTGATGGAGTTAGAAAACTACTCCCTCCGTCCCAATTTGTTTGTCCTATTTGAAAAGTCAAACTTGTTAAGAGATCATCATTTATGTCTTGTTTGCCTTATAAAAATGTATAAGTTTACAAAACTACCTTTAAATAAATTTACTAGCTTTTTAAAAAAGAGTTATTCTTAATGAGGCAACTAAAAAGGTGCCACAATTAAATTGATTTTTTAAAATATTAGTTAGTTTTCTTCTCAAATAGTTTTGAAAATAAAGTAGGGGTATAATAGGAACATTAGTAAACTAATAATTTTTATTTTTAGAAATAAGACAATATTTTGGGACATCCCAAAATAGAATAAAGGACAAACAAACTGGAACGAAGGTAGTATTTAATAAGGCCATTTTAATTTGTTTGTTACAGGCAACCAAGATAGAGATAAGGCTCTTAGTAGTAAGGGTTAATGGTAACATCATGCTTCAACATTAGAATCACCTCATAAATCTGTAACTTAACTCACTTTTCTTTAAGGTCATGTTTGATACATTGACTGAAAATTACATTAAGAAATAATTTTTATTATTAGAAATAAAAGATTTTGTAATGAAATAATTATTCATTTTCATAAGTTTAGTTGTTATGTGTGAAAAGTATGTAAAAGAATGATACATATGGAACGTTTGTATATTTTTGAAATATATTGATTTAAATTTTTTTTTATACAAGATAAAAATTTAAAATTCTACTTTACCTTATTCTAAGTGTATATGTGTGTAAAGTTCTATTTTGGAGACTTAAATATCGATCCTTGCCCTCTACATCACATAAGTACTTATATTTGTAAAGTGATTGTCGTGCCAAGAGTTCACAATGGTGATTTTAAATGTTATTACACGTATTAGGATTAAGTATTGCTCAAATTTTTTTTTTTTTTTTTTTTGAGAAGGAAGTATTCCTCAATTTAAAAAATAATTATTCATTATAATAAAGATGCAATAATGTAAAAAAATTATTATTATACCTGAATAACCGTTCCATTACCGTAGTATCAAACATGCAAGGTAGGTATGCATTAAAATCGCCCTACACTTATCTTCCAAAAAAAAAAATCACCCTACACTTCCTATTAGAAAGGTCCTGGGCCATGGCTTGGGCCAGATTACATAATCCCAATAGTAAAATAAGGAAAGTTGGGGATTTCCTCAAGAAAACGTTTAGAGAAAAGCATGCCCTGGGGCAACACTTGAAAAAGAAGAAGAATAAGAAGATCGTTCGCCATCTACTTCACAACGAGCAAGTATAAATGTAGAGAACATTTTCTGCTCACCATATCAGCCCTTAATAACTTGGGTTGCATTGCTAAATTTTCATACAAACACAATAATAATGAAAATAACATAAGAAATTGAATAAAATACTTCAAAATATTATTTATATGAGAAACAATACACAACACTATTTAGACTAAAGAGTGAGACTCGCTCTCTTTAAAGAGATTCAAGCATTTGGTTGGCTAAACTTTTTATCTTCCCCATGATACAACAACCCAACAAATGTCATATGACTAAAATATCCTCTGCACAATGTATTGAAACCTAAAGCTCCATAAAAAAGTACACCATTCTTTAACAAGAATCTCTCTATTGTTTAGTGTATTAAAATGCTTGTAATGGCTGTAACTTGGAAGTGAGTCTATTTATAGGCTCAATGTGCCTCACAAATTTGATTACCCAATTCAATCTGATTGATAGGTCCATTATTTTGATGTAGTTATAAGATTAATTGTTGGATATAATGTTGATGGGCTGGAGTTAGACAATTTAGTGGATCAGATAAGGAGTTTCTAAATAAATAAATAGGTCCAAACGACTAATCCATTAAGCATGTTAATGGCTCTTCATTTTCAGTAATAAAAACTAAGTACAAATTCAGGCACAAATTTATTACCCAAATCAATATGATTAATAGATTTATTATTCTGATGTAGTGAGAGTTATAAGATTAATTGTTGGATATAATGCTAACGGGTTAGAGTTACACAACTTAGTGAATCAGATAAGAAGTTTCTAAAGAAATAAATAAGCCCAAACAACAAATCCATTAAGTGGGTTAATAGCTTGTATGAACATTTTTTTTTTTATACAAAATAGAAATTCTACTCTAACTTATTCTAAGTGTATATGTGTGTGAAGCTCCCTTCTAGAGATTTAAACTCCGGCCCTTGTCTACCACACCTCACAAGCATTTATATTTGTGGAGTGATTACCGCACTAAGGGTGTATGGTGGTTTGTATGAACATAAGTGTATGAGTGTATGACTATTAATTTGAAATGAATATATTTCTATAATTTATGTTGTAGAAGCCTTAAAAAAAAAAAAAAAAATCGTATAAAGCATTTTTTAGATATTTGTGGAGAATAGTGTCATTATTAATTGAAGTATTTGACTAACGAGTCTTGTGGGGGGATGAACTTGGACATGGTCCGAGGATTCAGGCTGAGTGGTGGGTTACACCCAAGGAATGAGCCCGGCCCAAGTTACAATTATAGAAAGAATAGTTTTCTCTTCACAAAAGGTAAACCGTAGTTACCATCATGAAAATCCGAGGTAACTGCTCCCCCTACTACTCTTAACCGAGGTGATGTAAATTGTCTGCTCCTCAAGGTACTTAGGGAATCTTGGGAAATGTCCCTCTTTCTCGGTTATGATCTCCTACCTTATAAGCTCGCAACGAGGGACATGGATAGGAAAATGCAGAACCCAATGAAGCAATCACTTTTGCATTAATAAGATCCCTTACCTAATGTTAGTCATATTCAATGCTAAATGGCTGGCCTGAATAGTAGAAGCACCTCCAAAAGTCCTCCCTCACAATCAAAAGATAGTAGTGTAAAGGGATCGATGGGACAAGTATCCCTTAAATCTAGCTGGAGGAATATGGAAGGGGGGAAGATGGTTATAAAAGGAGAAGGGGGCAACAGATTGAGGGGTTGAGGAAATTAGAGAGAAAAAGTCTAGACAAGAACAAGAGAGGGAAGGATAAACTAGAGAGTTTTTAATCATAGTTTTTAACCTTTGAATCTCTCCCATGTACCTCGGGAACATTGTTCACTCATATATGAAAGCTTGATTTAGTAATTTTTCATCTTTAACTTACTGCTTAAACCTTTCATTGTGGATTTCTTCCCATCTTTAGAAATTAATTGTGTAGATCAAATATCATCATCACCATTTGTGTGCTAGGTGTTTTTGACCCCCACAAGTCTATTAAAGAAGAAATTTAACCAAAAAAAAAAGTTTATTAAAGAAGAAAGCTTTTATTGACATCATAAATCTCAACTTCCAAAATTTTCAAATCAGTTAATATTTTATTATAATCTTTGAAAATCTGAACGGGCAAAGAATCGAAAGAGGGTCATTTTCCCTGTTTTGATCGGTATATTTCATGGTTTTTAAGGTTTTGACAAACTAGATTAGGATCCGATTCCTAGTTGAACCGACTAGTTCGATTTTTAAAACCATGGTTATAATCTTTCAAATATTCAAACATAGAAATGGTTTCATAGTATTGGAAACGAAAGATTCACTCTTCCTTGCACCTTTTCAAATGGAGTCGGTTCTTCCAACTTTTACTCAAGTAGTTGTTCTTAAATTTTTGCCATAACTCCTTAGCATTTGTTAATTTGTTTTCTATATTACAAAATACTTTTAATTCTTGGTCAAACACCAACAGATAATGCCACTTATTGATTGATCTTCTCCTATTACTTCTCTTATATCTCTTTAGGTTTGTCTTTCAAAGCAAAATCTAACTCTTGTTGGATAGTCAATTCTTAAATTTACATTGTCACATGTTGAAGTTGTTTGTTCCATTAACTTTCTTTACCTCAAATTTAATTTGGTATTAAAGACAATAGCAAAATTTTGGTAGAGGATTCACAGTACATCTCTTCCCCCGTTACTCAAATCCATGAACCAAAACACAAAATCTCTAAAGAGACATATCTCAATGTCTAGAAAGTGAATCTTGACACTCACACCAATTTGTTGAAACAAGAAGCTTCAAAATAGCATTTCTACATTAAATTGATTTCTTAACGCTATTATTGTTGGGTGCACTGCACCATGAGTCCAGCCCACATGCTTTTTCAAGAGCTCATTTAATGAGCATGTCACTCTTGTCTTCCATGACTTGTGAGAAGTCTAACTTCCCTTACACGCTGAAGAAAAAAGAAAAGAAAGATGCAAAGGCGATTCGGCCTAAGGAGCAGAAGAAAGAGTTTTTGGTTAAAGCAAAGTCAAAGTAAGTGGCTTGCATTTATTGTAATTTGATGTCAAGAGTGTGAAAGGAAGAAAAGAAGGAAAAGATGAAGAAATAAATAGAGAGGCTATTCGGCCATTTGAAGATGTAGGGAAGAGAAAAGAGAAGTCCCAGCAAGTGAGACAACGGAGTGCAGTCTTGAAGAACTGCATGAAGTTTTGAAGAACTGCGTGAGTCAGAGCAAGTAAAAGAGGAGAAAAATAGAGGGAGTAAGAGAAAATAGTGAGAGATAGCAATGAGAAAGAGAGCAGTGAGTGAAAAGATTTTTTTTTTTTTTTTAATTTTTTATTCATTCCAAATAACATATGAACAAAAAATATTAGAAAGAAAAAGAGATAAAACCACATATAAGAGAAGAACATCGATAATTAATGTAGCTCGGCTTTAAACCTATGTCTATGAGTTACAATAAATTAATAATGAAGAAAATTTTCATTAAGAAATAAGAAGGATTACTCTAGTAAAAATGTAAAGTACAGACACTTCACAAAATTCAAATCCTAATTTCACCCAAAAGCTATTTCTCACAAATAACAAAGGTTACGGCTTTCGGAATATAAGTATATAACAAGAGCTAACTATTTTTTTTTTTTTTTTTTTTTTTTTGAAGGCAACTAAAAATTTTTATTTAACACAAAGGTTATCTAGTGGGTGAAGTGCCGCGCCAAGTTTGTATACAACATACAGGTCGCTTTTGGCATTCAAGCTGCAACACCAGTAGTTTCACAGGAAAGCAAAGGACTTCACGAACATTCTAGCTAAGGAAGGATATTCTCAACATGGGCCCTTTGTTACTCATTTTGATCATCGTAGATAAAAGTTTTCAGCGGATGACTGTTTGTGGAAATTAGGCTTTTTTCTACTCGTTTTGTTCAGTTGAAAAAAATCCTTGTCTCTAGGGACGGAGGAGGACTTAAGTTAAAGGGGGAAAAGTATATACCAAAAAAAATAAAAGTATGAAAATAAACATCAATTTAATTAGTATTAATAAACTGTTAACAAAAACAAAAAATCCAAAATCATTATTTATAAATTACAATGCAATCATTTAAGAAAAGAGAACTTGACGATGCGTTTTTTATGCGTGTGTCTAGCAAAATTATTTTGTTTTAAAATTTTTTGAATAAGTCAGGTTGTTTGTTTTGGATAAATTGATTAATTGGACTCATTTTCATGAGCTTGTTAATTTTATTTTAAATTTTAAATCTATGAATTTTTATGATATTTATAAGGATCAATGATAATGATATTGTTAAGGGATAGTCAAAATGTAATTTTGTTAAACTAAATTGTTANTTTTTTTTTTTTTTAATTTTTTATTCAAGTTGTATTTTTAAGTATTGTAATCTCTATTTAATATGGTGAAATTATTTAAAGTTTATTCCGTAGTTTTTCTCTTCAAAGATAAAGAGTTTACACGTAAATTTTTGTATTATTGTGTGGTTGTACTTCCGCTATATTTGCTGAAATTTACTCACAATTATATAGAATTTTTCCCAACAGCTATATGCTTGTGAAAGATCTCACAAATAAACAATATGAACAAAAAATATTAGAAAGAAAAAGAGATAAAACCACATATAAGAGAAGAACATCGATAATTAATGTAGCTCGGCTTTAAACCTATGTCTATGAGTTACAATAAATTAATAATGAAGAAAATTTTCATTAAGAAATAAGAAGGATTACTCTAGTAAAAATGTAAAGTACAGACACTTCACAAAATTCAAATCCTAATTTCACCCAAAAGCTATTTCTCACAAATAACAAAGGTTACGGCTTTCGGAATATAAGTATATAACAAGAGCTAACTATTTTTTTTTTTTTTTTTTTTTTTTTGAAGGCAACTAAAAATTTTTATTTAACACAAAGGTTATCTAGTGGGTGAAGTGCCGCGCCAAGTTTGTATACAACATACAGGTCGCTTTTGGCATTCAAGCTGCAACACCAGTAGTTTCACAGGAAAGCAAAGGACTTCACGAACATTCTAGCTAAGGAAGGATATTCTCAACATGGGCCCTTTGTTACTCATTTTGATCATCGTAGATAAAAGTTTTCAGCGGATGACTGTTTGTGGAAATTAGGCTTTTTTCTACTCGTTTTGTTCAGTTGAAAAAAATCCTTGTCTCTAGGGACGGAGGAGGACTTAAGTTAAAGGGGGAAAAGTATATACCAAAAAAAATAAAAGTATGAAAATAAACATCAATTTAATTAGTATAATAAACTGTTAACAAAAACAAAAAATCCAAAATCATTATTTATAAATTACAATGCAATCATTTAAGAAAAGAGAACTTGACGATGCGTTTTTATGCGTGTGTCTAGCAAAATTATTTTGTTTTAAAATTTTTTGAATAAGTCAGGTTGTTTGTTTTGGATAATTGATTAATTGGACTTCATTTTCATGAGCTTGTTAATTTTATTTTAAATTTTAAATCTATGAAATTTTATGATATTTATAAGGATCAATGATAATGATATTGTTAAGGGATAGTCAAAATGTAATTTTGTTAAACTAAATTGTTAACAATAAAATATATATTAGTATTTAAAAAAAAAAAGGGGTTGGGGGGAGGGGGATTGCCCAGTCAATGACTAGCTTGCCTCGTAGACAGACTAACTTGCCTCACAGACAACATGAAGACAATGCCAAGTACATAAAACGCCGGATTTTCGTTTTTGGGTAAGACATAAAACGTCGAATTTGTTGTTGAGTGGAGGCCGCTGTTTTATTATGTCCAATCCATCTAGCTCCTACTTTATTCTCAATTTGATTTCTCTATTGTTGAATTTTTGAATTAAGCCATTCGTTCCTTCGCCCAAAAAAGAAAAAGAAAAAAGAAAATATGTAAGCCATTTGTTACTTGGTAGGGATGATAGAAAATAGTAATATTATTGTTTTAAGTCGGATTTATAATATATTATATAACCAAAGTACAACTACAAAAGGGCCTAAGTTTTGTAGTTGTAAACTGAGGTTATAAACAGCGGATACTAAACACACACAACCAATGTAGGATAAACATCCTTATTTTTTTGAATAAACAGTAATACATATTAGAACACACATAAAAATAGTAATACTAGTGTTTTAAACTGGGTTTATAATATATTACATAATCAGAGTACAATTACAAAATGACTTAACTTTTGTAGTTGTAAACTGAGTTATAAACAGCGGACACTAGACACACACAACCAATGTGAGATAAACATTCCTCTTTTTTTTTTTTTAAAGTAAAAAATAATACATATTAGAACATACACGATGATAGAAAAGTAAGAGCACTAATAGGAGGAAAGAAAATGCATGAGAATTAAAAAATAAAAAGAAAAAGGAAAGAAGAGATTAATATTGAGTATTTGATAGGAGGGATAAAAAAAAATGTAGAGAAAACAAAGCATCTTATATTTATTATCGTGTGCGTTTGGATAGGGAGGCAAGTCACGGCACGTTTCAGCACTTGCGTTTTCTCTTTTTTTTTTTTTTTCCCTGCTGCAGTTGTTGACTTCGGGGGACAAAAGTTACTGTGCGTGCACTGTGCACGCACTGTTCATGCACTGTTCACGCAATATTTAATATTAAAAGTGGGTCCTACAACACTATTTACACATTTAAAAATTATTTTGCTACAGTGTTTTCAGCAACAATCAGTTTTTATCAACTTTCAGCAACAATAAGTGCTATCCAAACGGACCCATCATATGTATTAAATTGTTTTAAAAGATTGGAGTAGAATATTGTAAGGACTAGATTTGTACCCTTAGCCTAATTTAAATGGAAATAGATGATGGCCCAACAAGCTCAAAACAATATATTTGTTAGAGTATGGGTTTCATAGGTAAAAGACTTAGTAATTATGTCTAGGTCACAATGGATTGGATTTGTGCAAATAGGTAAGAAAATACAATTTGAAAGGAGTAATTCTCCTCAGTCAAGTCCGAGGATGAGAAGTTCTTATATTTATTCAAGTTTATTCAAAGTACAGAGTAAGAGAGTCAATATCGTACTGGAGGCTGTACCGGTTTGGCCAGCGGTACGATATATTTCGGATACCGGTCAATACCAGTGTACCATTTCGGGTTTACCGTAATTTTTTATATTTATAAAAAATATATATATATATATATATATATATGTGTGTGTGTGTATATATATTATAATAAATATAAAAGTTTAGCATAAAATATTTCCTCAATTTAGAATTAATTATTCATGATTTTAGACTTTAGTATCAATTAAAAGAAAAAAAAAACACAATATAAAAAATAGAAAGCTTAAAAGTTACCATTGCATACTAAGAAAACAAATAATACTAACAAGTTAATGCAAATAAGTTACCATTCTGCCCTAACAAAAATTCAAAAATTACAAAACTTAAAAAAAAAAAAAAAAAAACTTTTTTCTATACCGGCCGGTATTGCCTGAAATTAGCCGATATGGCCGGTATTTTTTCTGGTACGAAACAGGGGGGGTTATATGTACCTGTTTGCTTGCCGGTACGGTATATACTAGCGGTACCGGCCAGTATGATACGGAATCGACTCCCTTGGTACAAAGAGTTCTTCTTTTCTCTCCTAGATTCCATGCGTCCTTTTTCATGGAGGCCATCCCTTGTTATAATCTTCTTCTTTTTGACCTCAGCCTTTCACTTGTTGATTATATAGATGATTTCCTGGATGCCTGTCCCATCAGAACCCTCCTGTAAACTTTATGTGTAGTTGTAAAACTAGATATCACTGTTCAGGCGTCATTTCCACATAAATGCAGTCAGTTGGTTAAGTGCAGAACATTTAATGTGGTGGCAGCAGCCTTCTTCTCAGATATATTTTAGACTTTAGTATCAATTAAAAGAAAAAAAAAACACAATATAAAAAATAGAAAGCTTAAAAGTTACCATTGCATACTAAGAAAACAAATAATACTAACAAGTTAATGCAAATAAGTTACCATTCTGCCCTAACAAAAATTCAAAAATTACAAAACTTAAAAAAAAAAAAAAAAAAACTTTTTTCTATACCGGCCGGTATTGCCTGAAATTAGCCGATATGGCCGGTATTTTTTCTGGTACGAAACAGGGGGGGTTATATGTACCTGTTTGCTTGCCGGTACGGTATATACTAGCGGTACCGGCCAGTATGATACGGAATCGACTCCCTTGGTACAAAGAGTTCTTCTTTTCTCTCCTAGATTCCATGCGTCCTTTTTCATGGAGGCCATCCCTTGTTATAATCTTCTTCTTTTTGACCTCAGCCTTTCACTTGTTGATTATATAGATGATTTCCTGGATGCCTGTCCCATCAGAACCCTCCTGTAAACTTTATGTGTAGTTGTAAAACTAGATATCACTGTTCAGGCGTCATTTCCACATAAATGCAGTCAGTTGGTTAAGTGCAGAACATTTAATGTGGTGGCAGCAGCCTTCTTCTCAGATATTTCTTAGTTTACTATTGACTCTTTTCTCTAAAACTTGTTCTCAAAAGTATGGTTGCCTCTTACGGTATTCTCTAGGCGACTGGGAGCCAACCTTCCACAATGCTTCCTGAGGACGTTTGGCTCCTCGGGAGACACCAGTTATTCGTTGTTATTTGTCCTTGTCCTCATCCTCGGCCCATTAACCCACATATTTATCTTACTGTTTGATCATCCCCGGGCTCCTCTACATCCTCGAGCACGGCCTACGGCCTAATATCCCTACTCAGTTCTTTTATCCCCACAAATATTATCAAATCATCGATGTAAGACATTTTCTATATAAAAAAATAAATACATCTATATGTTAGACATTTTGTATATTTTCTTTTACATTTCTTCTTATTTTGGAAGATTAAAAATGATAGACTCAACATAGAAAAATTAGTCGGTATTGTGAGTTTCAGTTAACTCCATTGGTAAAGTCTTTAATGGTCGAATAAGACATTTAAGATTCAATCCTAGGCTACACAAAAAACTAATTGATGTATTGATCTGATGATAAATAATTATTAAGAGTGAATGCCATAGGTTGAAATTCTCTTTAAAAAAATGTCATTATCCCAGATCTAAAAAAAGAAAAAAGAAAAAAGTTGGTTCTGTACAATGTAAGAAAAAATTTAACATAATATAAATTTTTTTTTTTTGGTCTAAATATGAAACTCGATAATTATGATAGTTTTTTTTTTTATTTTTTTTTTTTATATAGAATAGTTATGATAGTTATTGTAAGGACTCAGTTTGGATTGACCCTGAGTTTTGATGGGTTTTCAGCCCAACAAGCCCAAACAATAAATTTATAGAGAGTGAGTTAAAGGTTTAGGTGCTGGCCGTCGATCACCATGCATGAACTTTCTTTATAAAAAATACTAAGAGTTTCTTTACAAATGGGGGGATGCTCCTCGGCCCATGGCCGATGAGACCATTTTCTTCTTTCTTTTTTCCCCCCTCCTTTCTTACTTTACTTGCTTTTCTTATATAGTTTCCATCTGCCTATCTCCTTATTCCATCTGTTGATCATCCATTTGCCTTTCTTCTGGCCGTCCGTCCCATCAGAGGCCTTATCAGCACTCAAGTGGTTCACTCTGATCAACGTTGCCCTGCCAAGGGGTTATATCCCCATTAATGCGGCCAGAGGGGTTAGGTGAATGCATTAAGTGCGAATGTGACAGCTTGCTCTGGGCTTGTCCCCTCCCAAAAGTTATCCTTAGAACGCCGAGGACGAACATGTCCTCGGCGTGGGTCACAACAGAGGTTTTGCCTGACTTAGCCTTGGCTAGTCAGTCCTCCTCGGCGTTGTCCTTGGGCCTACTATCCGATGGGCCGAGGCTATCAGGCCCACGGGCCCCACAATAGTCCCTCAAAACCCTGCTGCATGTTCCCTCGGGCGGGGAGGAGGGTTTTGACACCTGCGGGCTCTCTAGACGAGTCGCCCCACTTCGGTTCGTGTTGATGCTGGCGGCTTTTTGACTGCCCAATGCGCGTTTTTAGCGTTTCAAGACTTAATGGGTGCCTACATTAAATTCTGGCGGCACCACGTTTCCCACTTTCAACGGCATGAACTTTTGCCTTTATGAGCAAGCGGTTACATTTGGGGAACTTAAGGGGGAGTATAAATACCTGTTTGGATCGCCTGGTTTCATCATTTTCGCACTTACAATTATTGACGCGTATGATTTGAATCTGGTTGGACTTGTACACTATCTGAAGAGTATCGTCATACTTTTGTAAGTCTTCTTTTTCTAGCGGCCCCAAATTTCCCTGATTTTACTCCTTCTTTTCTTCTTTTAGAACTTTTAGTTGTCTTTGGGGAATGGGTAAGTTTAAGAAGTTGGTTGAGTCCGACGAGATGATGAACAAATTCATTGTCGATTATGGAATACCCAATAATGTGAGTTTGAAGTACTGTGAAGAAGAGGAGTGGTACCTTAAGAGGAGAGAGGGTGAAGTTGTGATCCCAATATTCGCTTTTGTAGAGGGAGGGATGAGAATCCCTATGAGGCCGGTGACCCTCAATTATCTTAGGCATTTTCGCCTGTCTCCTACCCAGTGTGCCGCGAATGTGTTTAGGATATTAGGGTGCGTAGATATCTTGAATGAGAAAATGGGGCTGAGACTAACTCACCATGATGTGAACTGGTGCTATAACCTTCATCACCTGAGGGGTAAGACGTATTATATGAAGACAAGGGACGATAGGATCGTCTCATCCAGTGTCTTCCTGATTCCAACAGGGGGTTGACTCAAGATTTTCTTATAGTGTGGGGAGAGTGGCACAACGACTTTCATTGCCCAACAGTAGAAGGGGAGCCAGGTAGGATATCCGAAGTAGGAGACAATTTAGGTTTCAGTATTTTCAAGTTTTATAACTGTATATTCGATTTGGTTGACTAACCATAGGAGTTTCACTTTTCTTACCACAGATCCGCACGCCTTTGCACGTCATTTCCATCTGGTTAACAAAGCGGATTTGGAGACCGTTCTTAGGTCGGACCTTTTCCTAAACGAAACTGATAACCAAGTCAGAGCTGCTCATCACATCCTCGGATGCGACCCAGCTCAGAAATCATTCACAGTCCCGAAGCACGTAATTAGAGCTCGTGACCCTCGGCTTACGCAGATCACCGTGGTGGAAAACGGTTTTGCATTTACTGAGGGGTCTTATATACCCGAAGGCATTCCGCTAGCAAGTCCCTCCTCATCCCAGCAGGTAACGGTGGCCGAGAAAGGACTATCTAAGAAGGCAAGGGAGGTGGTTGAACTGAGTTCCTCCGAGGACGAATATAGTGTGTTTGACCTAGCTGATCAATCCGAGGATCCTCCTGGTGACCTAGGAGACCCCCATTTGTCCGAAGCCGATCTCCAGTCCCGAAGAGTTGGTACTCAAGCCGAGATGGGTTTAAAAAGAAAGCCCCAAACCAATCTTCTTGACTTACTCGAAGGCGGTTCAAAGAAGGGTGGACCAGAAGAGTCGCAGCCCCAGTCTCCAGCACCTCCGCCCTAGATTTTAACTGTGCAAACTAGGTCGTCTTCTGCTCCCACAGTAACAGACCCTCCTACCGAGTCTCATGACCCGAAAAGGAAAAGACTTTCCAAGGGTAAGGAGCCAATGGATGGGAGCAAATCCCATTCCCCGCCCGAGGAGGGTAAGTTTCGCAGGCCTCCGAAGCAACTGAAGCTCGGTGATCAACGGAAGAGTAAGAAGGCCAGCCAGCAGTCCGAGATTCAGGCCTGGCTGCCTGCTGCCATGCTTCATGATCAGCCCCTGATGGATAACGCGTCGATGCGAGAATCTCAAGGAGCCGAGGGGGCTCTTGTAGCCGAGGCCCTGGAGAAATCTCTTCTTCTTCCCACTGACATGGCCGAGCTAAGAAATATGACTGGAGTAGAGGTCGTCCTCGACCTTAAGAAGTATCTAGGAATGGTGGGTCCTTTGGCACCTATTCATTTTATTCAAAGTTTGTCGCTTAGTACCTTTCTTTCTCTTTACGGAGTTACTCGTTTTTATCGGCAGGCTATCCAGGCTCTTTTCAGGTTAGGTGAGGAGGTCGATGACCATAGCAATGCCTTAGCGCAAGAGCGTGACAAGTTCTTGGAGGCTGCTAATACTCTTAAGAGATCTGAGGCCGACCTAAAAAAGGCGACCGATGATCTGACAGAAATGACGAAGGCCAGGGATACTGCTGTCTCTGACCTAGCCGTGGCCAGGAAGCAAGCTGAGGATCAAACTAATCGCTTGCAAGACGTTGAGGGTCAATTACAAACTGTCAAAGAGAACATTACCTATATGAAGGAACAGTTGACCAAGGCAATCCATGAAAAAGGTGTTGCCGAGTATGCCAGGGACGAGGCTGTGAGAGCCAAAGACGAGGCGGTATTTGCGAAAATAGACGCTGAGCAAGTCCAATCTATAAGACCTTTGACAACCAACCAATGAAATTCAGCCACTCGTCAAAGAAGGGATATTATAGTCATTTCATTATTGGAACATTATTACGTGGAAAACTCCCATTTCAAGTGGTTTAGGCATGAGAAAAAGTTTAGAACGGCCTGTTTGGTACATGTGTCTAAAAACTAAAAATTATTGTTTGAAAATATTTGTGGAAATATGTGTGGGTAAAAAAGTATATGAAAATACATGTAATGTTGTTTAAAAATTAAAAATTGTTGTTTGAAAACACAAACCAAACACCTATATTTTTCACAATTTCTTGCCACAATTGACGTAACAGAGTGTGATTGGTGAAAATAAATAGTGGGTTTATATGAAAATAATGGTTAACCACTTTTAGTCTACCACATCAGAGTTATGACAAAAAAATTGTGAAATAATCTAGATCCTAAGACTAGGGGTGTGCATGGGTCGCATTAAGGAGATTTTTTGACCCAACCTATGATGGTGAGTTAAAAAAAATATTCAACTCAATCTAACCTATCACATAAGTCCAACTCAATCCAACCCAACCCACATGGGTCGAGTTAAACTCATGGGTTGAACATTTTTTATTATTATTATTAAATTGAGTAGAAAAAAAATATCACACCTACCACTTGAGTTGATAAACAAAATATACATTAATATATAAACTAATATTCTAACTCAGTTATACATTAATATATAAACTAATATATATTAATATTGACTTTTATATAAGATAGGAGGAATAGCTGATTATTTAAAAAAAAATTATTAATTATATAACTTACTCTTATTTTACCACGTTAGAATTGTGATTAGAAAAATTGTTGAATAATTGGTAGTTCTAACCTACTCTACACTAGTTACAATTCCTCCAATGTGGGCCTACTAGTCTAACACCTCAATTTAAAATCAAACTCAGCTACAAGAGTCAGCAAAATAGAAATACTAAAGCCCCGTTTGGTTGAGTATTTTAAATATATGTTTTTAGTTTTTAAACAACATTACATGTATTTTCACACACTTTTTTATTTACATGTACTTCAAAAAAATACAAACAACATTACTCAAACTCCTCTATTAAATGGACCCTAACTAACCCAGCCTAATAAATTAGTGAATAAAATATGTTACTTTAATTATTAATTTTATAACATTTTCACGATATTCTCTTAAGGTCTGTTTAAATATTGCATATTGTCGAAAATTGAAAATTTATTACTGAAAATATTGTAGCAAATAATTTTTAAACTATAAATAATGCCCATGGGACCCAATTTTAAATTTACTTTTGCATTTTTCAGTACTTGCTTATTCGTAAACAGTGCACGGGACTCAGGAAAAAACGCAAAAAGCCTACTGCACACTTGATAAATTCTATTAAAAAAATTGTTATTGTTTTTAATTTGAACTTATTACTTAAATTACTTTTTTTATTATAAGTAACAACCTATCATTTAAAATTTGTTATAAAAATGTTATAAAATTGTGGTGAATATAACATATTTCAAACAATAATACTAGATGATTTCACAATAAATCTTAAATGATATATTGATGCTAATTTCAATTGAGTTACCATTTAAATTACTTTTTCATAGATTTGGCTTACCTTTAATATTTTTTAAAAAATAAATTTTTTTTTATTATTTTAACTAAAGATTGTCACATTACCTATTAATTAAATAAAATGTGAGCAACAGAAATTACTACTATTCACCTGCTTTTAGAATTTATTCATTATTATTGAAATTGTGGCATTTCTCATCAAGCTAACTCTGTCTCCGAAAGAGACCAGCTGGTCCACAGCCACAATTGTAGCAAATACTGCATGACTCTCTCTCCACTCTGGAGTCTGGACCCGTTATATAACGTATTGAAGTGTCAGACAGTGAGAGAGAGAAAGAGAGAGCATAGGAGTTCCCTCAACTTTGGTTTGGCAAAATCGCCCTTTTATTCATATCTGCCTCGGACCCTCCGAAAGATTTATATATTACCAAAAAAAAAAAAAAAAAAATCCTTAGAAAAAAAACATTAGCGTTTATCTGTCTCTCCTACAGCTGTTGATCTTGTTTCTCCTCCCATGGTCTCTATATACTCTGTTTGTCACATTCTTCTTCTCTTCTCAGTCTCACATATGTGCTAAACATCCTTCCTTTTTTTCTTTCTTTCTGCTTGCAAGTATTGTTTTTTATTATTGGGTTTTGGGTGGAGGGTTTGAATGGCCAATGCATCTGGGTTCTTTACTCCTTCAGTTCCCAGCTTGAGAAGGAGGATTCAACCTCCAATAGGGATTTTCGGATCTGGGTATCGCTCCCCCGAGGGATTCTCCACGAGGGTATTTTGTTCCAGCACCACTGAAGGCGCTGACAAGCTTGCTTCTGGTGCTTCCTCTTCTGAATCTCGGGTACCCAGGTATGTTTCATTTTTTTTTTTTAAAAAATTTCTTCTGTATTTTGGTGATTGATCACTGATTCTTCAGTTTCTTATGCAAATGGAATGGATTAGTTAAGTTTGTCAATTGGGATATGTGTAAGGAGTAGTGGTTGGGTTTTGATTGTTGATCTCTATTTGAAAGCCTCATAACATCATTGAGTAGTAGAAGGTAATAAAGAGTATGACTTCGGGTGGATAGAATAGAATGGTGGAAAAGAATACATTTGGCTGACACTGATTAGTTTGAGGGACCATTGCTGAACAATATTGGGACAAGGATTTCATTTGTGTAATTTCGGTTTTGCTAGAATAAAATTTTTGAACTTTGTTTATGATTACTGGGGTAGAGTTCATGGGTGATTTGCTCTTGCATGGGCACTTTACTGTGTAAAGTTGAAAGAGACTTTTTGCAGAGTGAATAGAATCTATCTAGAGGGGGTATGTAAGTGTAACTTTATTAAATTGTGATGTTAAGATCTTGAGTGGTAGTATTTAAAGTATTAAAGTTTTTTTGCTTTCATTCATTGGAAAATGTGGCAGTAGCTTCCCATGATTCTTATTAGCCAGAAAATTTGTTCTAACATACCTGCCACCAGGAGAGCTCTGCAAAAATCCATTGCAGTCTATACTGGCCAAAACATTGATATTTTTGGGTTATCATAACATGCAAGTTGTAGGAGCATTTTTTGAAAGCTAGTAACAGCCTTTGACTGGTTATTGGTTACAAATTTTGCCTACTGAGTGAACCTCATTTTGGAATGAATGTCTTAAGATGAGTTTCATACCATAGAAGTTTCAATTGTTAGTTATTTGAGGCATCGGACAGGCATGTGAGAAGCAATATACTCTTTATATTTTGTGTTGGATGGAAGAACTCCGTTACAATTGTTCACAGTTAAAATTAAATTAAGCAAGCAGCCCAAAGGTATAAAGTTTCTAGTTGACACAATTTTGCAAACAAGAACAGACCATTTTAGACAAAGTTTCTCAGGTGTATAGTTCCTCTGTGTATCAGTGAAGCCTTTTTGTGGTGATGTTTAATCTTTGGGAAGACGAAACACAATTTGTATCAAATTGGAGAGGCATTTTTGCAGTGAAAAAGCTCAAAAAGATAGTTGGCAATTTGGCATTACCATGTATAAGCTTCCAGGCTTGTCTGCATTGCTTTTATTTCTAACAGAAGTTGGAGTTCATTAGAATAGTCATTGAGAAGGTGATGGAGTAGTTCCAAGCTGAAACCAGAGTCAAGATGCTGCTTTCATTGTCTTTACTTTAAAGATAGTAGAAATCATAATGGTGCTATGTTGGCCTGGTTTATTGACATCATAGGCATCTAAAAGTTTCTGTCAAAAGATTTTAGTAGTCTGTTCCTCTTTCAGCATTCCATGTGAAGAGCATTTTAGTATTTGCTAGAACCATTGTTGGATGGTATCTCAATAGCCCTTGCTGTATTGCACAGGATCAAACTAATTCCAAGGTTGCTTCTAACATGTATATGTGTGTGTGTGTGTGTGTGTGTGTGTGTCTATCTCCTCTCTCTCTCTCTCTCTCTCTCACACACACACACACACACACACACACATGGGAGACTGCAGAATATTAAAGTATTGGTTTTGTGTGTGCTCTTGTACTTAACCAGGTATCCTTAGTTGAACTCATGTAATTTTCATATTTTTCAGTTAGTCTCCTCTCTCTTTCTCCCTTTTTCTCTCGCATGGGAGACCGTAGAAAACAGAAGGAACGATTTTGTGCATGCTCTTGTACTTAGACATGTATCTTTAGATGAATTGATGGAAGTTTCTTAGTGTTCTGAAGCAGTAAACAAATAGGGTTAGGACTTCTGCTTTGCTATCAAATTGCTTAAAAAGGTAAAATTGATTTGGTGGTCTAAACTAGCATATAAGCCAAGTGCAGAGTTTTCATACACAAAATAATTGATTAAAGTATGCCCGAAGTAATTACTCTTTGACAGGACTTTGTTACACTGCTAAGAACTAGCATATAAGCCAAGTGCAGAGTTTTCATACACAAGATAATTGATTAAAAGTATGCCCAAAGTAATTACTCTTTGACAGGACTTTGTTACACTGCTAAGATTTGTCACAAAATGGTAGACATATCCCATATCGATGTGATAAAGTAATAACAGAGATTGATAAATGCAGGCAAATCAGAGGATTATCGATGCAGTTGCTACACGGTTAGAGGTCCCACCAGAACGAGTCATATCAAATTTAGCAAATTATGGTAACACAAGTGCTGCTTCCATTCCATTGGCATTAGATGAAGCTGTTAGAAGCGGCAGGGTGAAGGTAGGCCATACTATAGCAGCTGCAGGCTTCGGAGCAGGTGTTACGTGGGGTTCTGCTATTCTCAGGTGGGGATAAAACCTCACTTAAACGGCCAATCATCCATACAGAAGACAAGATTTTGATATGAAGTGCAGTGCAGCTTTCTAAATCTTGCTTCCCATTCCATTTTTATCACAGATATTCTGGGGGGAGTTTTTCTAGTGTCATATTTTCCATTGTCCCCCCTTGTGTTTTTGTATTTTGTTAAATTTTAGCTTTGATTGACACCCTCAATAAATTTGATTCTTTTCCGTAAAGTTCAATAATCAACTTATTTTTATCATCTTCACTGTCTTCAATATGCGCGCTATCTGAAATCACAGCTTTTCTTACCAATGAGTTACAATATCTGAAATCCACACAAATAAATGAAAAACACCATAAAGTTACCAGAAGCAAAACAAAATCTTCTTGTTACTTGTTACCAATTGAGATACAAGTAGTATAATTCTCCCTGCTGTTACATCCGCAGTAAATATCGTGAAATAAAAGTAAATTAAAACAAAAAGGTAAGTAAAAAAAAAAAAAAAAACAACAATAAATTACATATACAGAGAAGAAATAAAAACAGAATCTATCATAGTATCATCTAATTAATTAAAAGTCACTGAACGGCCACTCCTTGAAGCCTAGACTTAATTCTCTGCAAAGTACCTTCAACTGCAATATCAAATGCATCCTTCTTGGTCCTTAAATCCACCGAACTCCCATGTCTTCTGTACATAACTCTTGGCATTAACTCCAACACCTTCTCCCTCATCCTCCAAACTCTATCTCTAGGTATACTCATCAACACGTCCAAAATCTTCAGCCCCTTATATACCACCTCTTCTTTTGGTATAAACACCGAGAACTCCTCGTACTCCTCCTCCGGCATGTGCCACTTGTACTGCATTTTCGCCGACAATTCCTCGAAGAAAACCGGAATACAACCGGCCAGAATGCTATCAAACGTGGACCTCCTCGTCGGTGTGTCCCCTGGTGGCTGCAAACAAAAGCTCGCTTCTAACATTGGCTTCATGTACCTAATTGGGTCGTGCTCGCATATCCCATTTGAGCAATCCACAATTTCACATAACTTCACGTACCCATTACTATACTTAGCATTACTATTTGTATCATTCCCACATTCGTCTCTAATACTCCGCCGAATATTCCGGGTGGCCGCGACGCCGCCACCACCGGCGAAAAGCATCAGTGTCGACCTTCTCGACCGCCTCACGCGGCGTATCCACGACTCCAACAACGAGAGGTTTGGTGGGTGAAACGATGTCGGATAAGGCACCGCACGTTCTTGCCAAGGCCAAGCTCGAGCCTCAAACGTCAGCACCGTAACGTTATAGAACTCAGGGAGTTCGAGGAACGAAGTACCCCAAACAGGAGGGTCTTTGTACAAAGGTTGCGACAAGTCCCACGCGGGTCGAGCCATGACTAAGAAATGGTCGTGGCCTTTGTGTCGAGCCCAAACGTTGGGACTGTCTTGTTCCTTAACGAAATCGAACAACTCGAGGCCGTGTTCCGCGCTGGAATTAACGTCAGGGCCGTAGAGATAACGGAGAGAGTCGATGCCACCGTAGTAAGGGAGATAAACGGCGTTAGCGGAGTTGGGATCAGGTGTGAGACAAGGGTACTCGAGCATCCGACGATGGAAGATGAGTTCGAGCATCAACGGGTCTGTGCGGAACCAACTGTGGGACTTGGAATGAGTCCTTTGGCCGAGGCCACGGTTTGGAAGGTAAGGACAGAAATCATCGAAGAGTGGGTATTCTGAACAGTTTGATAATAGATCGGTGTTGAAACGCGAGGGGAGGCGTCTGATGTGGATCCAACGGTCAGTACAATCTGGGTCTTTTGGGTTTGTGTTGATTTGTTGGGAAATTGTAGATTTGAGGAGAAAGAATAAAAGGGTAGTGAGAATTGTGGGAATGGAGGCCATGGGGGTGTTGAAGAAGGTGTTTGGGGTTAAGATTTGGGAAATTTGGATATGAGAGAGAGAGAGAGAGGGCCACTCAGGCCATGATGGTTTTGGTTTTGGTTTTGGATCTTTGTTTATTTTTTGGGTGGCACAGTAATATCAAATATGTATTTTTCTGTTCTTTTGTTTTGTTTTGTTTATTCACAATTGCGAATGGCCATGTCTTTTTTAACCTTCTTTCTGTTGAGAATGAGAGGGGGAGACAGGGAGAGAGATACTTGTGGATGAACTGGAAAAAGTTAGAACTTTTTGGGGGGAGAGAGAGAGAATTTTAACTGTGGAAATGGGGTGGACTAGTGGGATTTAACCCAACTTTGTCGGTGGAAGATGGCAACGGCTCGTGGGGGCTCCACTATCCACCCAATGCGGCGGCGTTTCTTACTTTTTTTAGCTCTCTCTTTAAACTTTTAATTTTTTTTTTAACCGTTAAATATTATTTTTGGGTTTTTTTATTATAAAATTTTTAATCTTTTGAGAAAAGAAAAGTTAAGTAAATTTTGTTTTGGGACATTGTGAGGTTGGTCCAGTTGGAGGCATTTTTTTTATAGTACGTTGTGTGGGGTCAGTGTGGTGCATATGCTTGTAAGCTTGTTGACTATATTGAGGTGTTGTGTTTGTTAAAGTGTATTTAATAATGTACTGAACCAGTCGGCGATCTCACGTCGCATCAATCACGCTTGGGATTTTTTTTTTTTTTTTCTACACGAGACAAGTATGTGAACTTTTACAAACGGGATTTAACATTTAATGATGTGTAATTTCTTTCACTTCTATTTAATGAAATTCAAGTTTTTCTTATCAAATAAATAAAAAAGGTCACGTCCGGAATCCTCGTTGGATCACAATAATGTATTTTCTTTTACGTGGTGTGGGACAATTGGACCAATAAAAGTTGTTTCACTGGAGGAGCACTAATTGTCACGATCAGAAGTTGGACAGGGACTATAAGGTGTTTAACAAAGACATATCGGCCCAAGGCAAAGCTGGGCTCAATACTATTCGAAAGGGCCGAGCCTGCAACCGTTTTATTAGCTCCATTTCGGCATCACTGACTGGCCCTTGTTAACCAAAACTGCGATTGCTCAGCTAGAAAGATTGAGCCCCTATAACTATCCCTGGTACATAACTTGACAAATAGGTTGGATCAATGGGGTTTTGAGGATATTTTGGTCATTTTTTGGGTTTTAGNCTCTAGTCTGTGATTTTATACTGCTAAGAGTTAAAAATCTATACAAACCCTCAGGAGCTGGTCTATTGATTGAGAGAGGCCAGAGGAGATTGTCAGTTTGCTTCATGCATCTGGAGTCTTTATATGCATGGTCTGGCTGCGTATAGTCTACACAGTGGGGATGTTGACATCTTAGCATTTGGCATATTTTAAGGCTGAACTTAAGGTATAGGTTACTAAAAAGCAGAAGCCTGAATATATTCTTCATCTTCTTTGATCAAGTTAGAGGCCAACTTTAATATGCTTGCTAGAAATCTTTTTCAGCTAAATGGAACAGGAAATGTCTTTCTCTTTGCACTCATTTCATACTGAAGAGTCTTGTGTAATTAGCTTTAAATTTTACAAGCATTCCATGGTGAAGAGTTTTATGTCATTATCTTCTTATTATTCTTCAAGTTATTTTCTTTGTATGCTTTGTTTATGTGGATGTTCTTTCTAAATTTAGGCCCAACCGTGTCTCTTTGACTGATATAAACGTTTTAGCCTCAGGTGATTGATTTTTTGTCATATTTCAGCAAAGATCCTTGTTGGAAAATATAGGCTATATTCATGACCTTCTACTTCTTTCCCATATTTGAGTGTCTGCTCTGCTGGTTGAATTTCATCCTCAATGACATGGCAAATTTAATTCTAATTGTCACCCTGGAGCTTAAGGGTCCAGTTTGTATCTTTTGAAAATTATCATTCTCAGTCTATTTACCATCTACTTACTAATAAGTTTAAGGCATTCTGTGTTCTGGCGATTGTATTTGTGCTATGTTTCATAAGACCAGTCCAGTCAGAGGCACCCTCAGTTTGATATTTCATTTGGTTCAATGGAAAGTCAATGAGGAAATGACAATTTGACTGATCTATTCTCCTGTTCCCACCCTGAATAATATACAGGCTGGTCAGTCAAGGCTGCAAGTTAGTTGGATGCGGCTCAGCAGTACCTACTCTGAAGGTTTCCAATGATGATCTTGCAAAATTAGTTGATACTTCTGATGAATGGATTTCTGTTCGGACTGGGATTCGTAATCGACGAGTTCTATCAGGTCAGTTCTTGCAGTCAGTTCATGATGTGCTACCCTATTTCAGGTATTTAAAAAGGTAAGTAAAAAAAAAAAAAAAAACAACAATAAATTACATATACAGAGAAGAAATAAAAACAGAATCTATCATAGTATCATCTAATTAATTAAAAGTCACTGAACGGCCACTCCTTGAAGCCTAGACTTAATTCTCTGCAAAGTACCTTCAACTGCAATATCAAATGCATCCTTCTTGGTCCTTAAATCCACCGAACTCCCATGTCTTCTGTACATAACTCTTGGCATTAACTCCAACACCTTCTCCCTCATCCTCCAAACTCTATCTCTAGGTATACTCATCAACACGTCCAAAATCTTCAGCCCCTTATATACCACCTCTTCTTTTGGTATAAACACCGAGAACTCCTCGTACTCCTCCTCCGGCATGTGCCACTTGTACTGCATTTTCGCCGACAATTCCTCGAAGAAAACCGGAATACAACCGGCCAGAATGCTATCAAACGTGGACCTCCTCGTCGGTGTGTCCCCTGGTGGCTGCAAACAAAAGCTCGCTTCTAACATTGGCTTCATGTACCTAATTGGGTCGTGCTCGCATATCCCATTTGAGCAATCCACAATTTCACATAACTTCACGTACCCATTACTATACTTAGCATTACTATTTGTATCATTCCCACATTCGTCTCTAATACTCCGCCGAATATTCCGGGTGGCCGCGACGCCGCCACCACCGGCGAAAAGCATCAGTGTCGACCTTCTCGACCGCCTCACGCGGCGTATCCACGACTCCAACAACGAGAGGTTTGGTGGGTGAAACGATGTCGGATAAGGCACCGCACGTTCTTGCCAAGGCCAAGCTCGAGCCTCAAACGTCAGCACCGTAACGTTATAGAACTCAGGGAGTTCGAGGAACGAAGTACCCCAAACAGGAGGGTCTTTGTACAAAGGTTGCGACAAGTCCCACGCGGGTCGAGCCATGACTAAGAAATGGTCGTGGCCTTTGTGTCGAGCCCAAACGTTGGGACTGTCTTGTTCCTTAACGAAATCGAACAACTCGAGGCCGTGTTCCGCGCTGGAATTAACGTCAGGGCCGTAGAGATAACGGAGAGAGTCGATGCCACCGTAGTAAGGGAGATAAACGGCGTTAGCGGAGTTGGGATCAGGTGTGAGACAAGGGTACTCGAGCATCCGACGATGGAAGATGAGTTCGAGCATCAACGGGTCTGTGCGGAACCAACTGTGGGACTTGGAATGAGTCCTTTGGCCGAGGCCACGGTTTGGAAGGTAAGGACAGAAATCATCGAAGAGTGGGTATTCTGAACAGTTTGATAATAGATCGGTGTTGAAACGCGAGGGGAGGCGTCTGATGTGGATCCAACGGTCAGTACAATCTGGGTCTTTTGGGTTTGTGTTGATTTGTTGGGAAATTGTAGATTTGAGGAGAAAGAAGAAAAGGGTAGTGAGAATTGTGGGAATGGAGGCCATGGGGGTGTTGAAGAAGGTGTTTGGGGTTAAGATTTGGGAAATTTGGATATGAGAGAGAGAGAGAGAGAGAGAGAGAGAGAGAGGGCCACTCAGGCCATGATGGTTTTGGTTTTGGTTTTGGATCTTTGTTTATTTTTTGGGTGGCACAGTAATATCAAATATGTATTTTTCTGTTCTTTTGTTTTGTTTTGTTTATTCACAATTGCGAATGGCCATGTCTTTTTTAACCTTCTTTCTGTTGAGAATGAGAGGGGGAGACAGGGAGAGAGATACTTGTGGATGAACTGGAAAAAGTTAGAACTTTTTGGGGGGAGAGAGAGAGAATTTTAACTGTGGAAATGGGGTGGACTAGTGGGATTTAACCCAACTTTGTCGGTGGAAGATGGCAACGGCTCGTGGGGGCTCCACTATCCACCCAATGCGGCGGCGTTTCTTACTTTTTTTAGCTCTCTCTTTAAACTTTTAATTTTTTTTTTAACCGTTAAATATTATTTTTGGGTTTTTTTATTATAAAATTTTTAATCTTTTGAGAAAAGAAAAGTTAAGTAAATTTTGTTTTGGGACATTGTGAGGTTGGTCCAGTTGGAGGCATTTTTTTTATAGTACGTTGTGTGGGGTCAGTGTGGTGCATATGCTTGTAAGCTTGTTGACTATATTGAGGTGTTGTGTTTGTTAAAGTGTATTTAATAATGTACTGAACCAGTCGGCGATCTCACGTCGCATCAATCACGCTTGGGATTTTTTTTTTTTTTTTCTACACGAGACAAGTATGTGAACTTTTACAAACGGGATTTAACATTTAATGATGTGTAATTTCTTTCACTTCTATTTAATGAAATTCAAGTTTTTCTTATCAAATAAATAAAAAAGGTCACGTCCGGAATCCTCGTTGGATCACAATAATGTATTTTCTTTTACGTGGTGTGGGACAATTGGACCAATAAAAGTTGTTTCACTGGAGGAGCACTAATTGTCACGATCAGAAGTTGGACAGGGACTATAAGGTGTTTAACAAAGACATATCGGCCCAAGGCAAAGCTGGGCTCAATAATTGTGGATGAACTGGAAAAAGTTAGAACTTTTTGGGGGGAGAGAGAGAGAATTTTAACTGTGGAAATGGGGTGGACTAGTGGGATTTAACCCAACTTTGTCGGTGGAAGATGGCAACGGCTCGTGGGGGCTCCACTATCCACCCAATGCGGCGGCGTTTCTTACTTTTTTTAGCTCTCTCTTTAAACTTTTAATTTTTTTTTTAACCGTTAAATATTATTTTTGGGTTTTTTTATTATAAAATTTTTAATCTTTTGAGAAAAGAAAAGTTAAGTAAATTTTGTTTTGGGACATTGTGAGGTTGGTCCAGTTGGAGGCATTTTTTTTATAGTACGTTGTGTGGGGTCAGTGTGGTGCATATGCTTGTAAGCTTGTTGACTATATTGAGGTGTTGTGTTTGTTAAAGTGTATTTAATAATGTACTGAACCAGTCGGCGATCTCACGTCGCATCAATCACGCTTGGGATTTTTTTTTTTTTTTTCTACACGAGACAAGTATGTGAACTTTTACAAACGGGATTTAACATTTAATGATGTGTAATTTCTTTCACTTCTATTTAATGAAATTCAAGTTTTTCTTATCAAATAAATAAAAAAGGTCACGTCCGGAATCCTCGTTGGATCACAATAATGTATTTTCTTTTACGTGGTGTGGGACAATTGGACCAATAAAAGTTGTTTCACTGGAGGAGCACTAATTGTCACGATCAGAAGTTGGACAGGGACTATAAGGTGTTTAACAAAGACATATCGGCCCAAGGCAAAGCTGGGCTCAATACTATTCGAAAGGGCCGAGCCTGCAACCGTTTTATTAGCTCCATTTCGGCATCACTGACTGGCCCTTGTTAACCAAAACTGCGATTGCTCAGCTAGAAAGATTGAGCCCCTATAACTATCCCTGGTACATAACTTGACAAATAGGTTGGATCAATGGGGTTTTGAGGATATTTTGGTCATTTTTTGGGTTTTAGGGGTATTTTGGTCATTTTTTGGGTTTTAGGAGTATTTTGGTCATTTTTAGGTTTCAAGAGTATTTTGATCATTTTTTTTTTCGGTTTTAGGGACATTTTGATCATTTTTAGATTTTGAGGGTATTTTGGTCATTTTTTTTTTGGTTTTAGGGGTATTTTTGTCATTTTCTGGGTTTCAGGGGTATTTTGGTCATTTTTAGGATTTTGAGGGTAATTTGGTCATTTTTTGGATTTTATGGGTATTTTGGTCATTTTTTGGGTTTTGAGGGTATTTTGGTCATTTTTAGGTTTCGGGAATATTTTGGTCATTTTTTAGGTTTCAGAGGTATTTTGGTTATTTTTAGGTTTTGAGGGTATTTTGGTCATTTTTTAGGTTTCGAGGGTATTTTGGTCATTTTTGGGGTTTGGGGGGGGTATTTTGGTAATTTTTTGGGTTTTGGGAATATTTTGGTCTTTTTTTTGGGTTTCAGGGGCACTTTGGTCATTTTTTCATGTTTCAAGGGTATTTTGGTAATTTTTAGGTTTTTGGGGGGTATTTTGGTAATTTTTTAGGTTTCGGGAGGTATTTTGGAATTTTTTTGGGTTTTTGGGGTATTTTGGTAATTTTGTAAGTTTTAAGGTTATTTTGGTCATTTTTAGGTTTATGTGTTATTTTGGTCATTTTTTAGGTTGAGGGGGTATTTTAGTAATTTTAGTGGTTTTGGAGTTGGGTGATTTGTAGAAATGATACTTGGATAATAATTGGGTCTAATGGGTTACCCAATTAAAACCCAATAAACATTAGTGTTAATTGAGTTTAATTGGGTTAATACCCATTTAACCCAACTAATAATTGGGCGAGTTTAGGTCTCTTTTAAGTGGGCAGGTTTAGGTGGGCAAATGTGTTTGGATTGATTTTGCCACCCCTGTTTGGGGTAAAAAAAAAGAAAAAGGATCATCCTAAATAGGTTGCAAAATATATGACTTTTACCGTCTTTGAGGGTTAGGTCATCCTGGTATCATTTCTACTTTTCACATACGAAAAAATAAATGAAAAAGAGACTTGATAATATCTTCTTTTTAATAAAAAATAAGAGAAAAAATATATATAAAAAATTAAAATAAAAAGCTAAATAATATTTAAATTCTTGAACTTATACAATTAAACTGAGTCGATCTTTTGAAGAAAAAAAAATCTACGAGTCTTTGTGAAAGAACTTAGAAAATAAGGAAATATATAAAGTTAGAGGTGAAAGTGTGAAATACATTTGCACAAAGTTTTTTTTTTTTTTTTAAGCCAAAATAATTTCATTTGAGAAAAATGAGTCAACCCACGTGACTTGCTAGTCGACTTGACCGAACTTCTTGTTTCAACAAGCTGAGTATGAGTTGACATGATTTTTTTCCACAAGTCAAAAAATCTTTATACATACCTATATTTTTTTTCTTTGAGAGCAAGCAAGCTATTGGCTCCAGGTCTAATTTTACTAGGAGTATCTATACAACCACAAAGATCTGTTGAAAGGATTACCCTCGAATGATGAGGGAAGTGAACAACTCCGGTATTGTCTTGGTTAGCACATAAAGGGTTGACGTAAGATTTTGTACAAAGTGCAAATCCACTTATCTCGGCATTTATTATTGACACCTATTTTCAATCCCATCTAATTATACTCGAGATGTGATTTGCTATGTGACATAGAAGGATTGAAGGGGTATTAGTTGCATAAGCAAAAAAATGGATGATAATGTAAGTACTAAATTGTTCTCTTTTTAATATTTGGACTAAAATCGTACTTGCACTAAATTATAGGGACCAAATGCGAAATTTACCAATAAATAAAGTTTAATTCCAATTCAATTTTAATTTCATGCATTTCTATTAGGGTTTGAGCGTGATGCATGAAACTTGGGACTTCTAAGTTTATAATTTATCTTTCAAATTCATTGAGTACACCACTTAGGTGTCCTCAAAAGATTGGATCTAATCAACAATAATAGGTGAATTGTGTTTGGACCAAACTTATACTGGACTCATATACTGCATTCCTTATCAACCCTCAACTCAAAATGGTTAACATTGGGTTGATACCCACATTAGGTTTAAATATTTACTAGCTTGGGCAACGTTAGGTTTGAACTTTTAAATGAAGGATAATGGCCCAATACTGATATATACTGATGAAGTGTAAATTCGCCAGTTAAGTAAGTTCGTCAATAGAGTAAGCTCGTCAGTTGGGTTGGTCAGATGGAAGCAATCCTCAACCTGCGCGACCGTACTCTTAAAGGTGGCCACTGGTGTGGTGCCTGCCACAATGCCTCCGATGCTAAAGTCAGTATAAGAAACTCCCTTGGGAATAAACAGTATATATTTGAACAGAATGAAAGAGATCTCTTAGTGTCTAGATGTGTATGTACCTTTTACTTGGCAATGTGTAGGCTTTATATATGCTTTTCATAGTCTTCTAGTCGTTAGAGTAGTTATGGAGGTCTTAATGCTCCTCTTGGTAACGTTTGGTGCTGTGTAATGGGGCTTTAATGTGCTCCAACGGTCCATACGATTGGCTTTGTAACCGTCTGGGGTGTTTATGGGCGGTATTGAATGAGGCGCTTGTCATCGTCAGTGGAGTGGACATTCGTCACTGCAAATTGTTCTCGTCTGTACAATTGGTCTCGTCAGTACTTGATTTCATCAGTCCCATCATACACTTTAGAGGGATACTAAATTTTTGGTAAAAGTACAACAAAAACCCCAATAGTTATATGAGTAAGACACATTATAAACTTTTAAATGAGACACTTTAAAGTTTAAACCCTAGACTTTTATGAATGTACATTCAGGGTGGAACCAGGAATTTTTGTTTGGGGGGCTAAGTTACAGCATTAATATATTTATCAAGACAACCCTTACACAAGCACATACGCGCGCGCACACACACACACACATTTTTATTATATATAAACATATATATACATATACTTTTTTATTTGGTAAGTTATATATATACACACACCCAACAAAAAAAACTTAATATTTTCAATCAAAATTATGTTTGATGGCAATCTTTCATAAAATAAAATTCTTTTTTACCATTTTTATAGTGAAATTCTTAAAAAGTTTCATTTTCAATACAAATCATCAAGTTGTAAAAAAATCTTTTATTTGAACTAATGAAATTTTTAAAAACATGAATGATCCAAAATTTAGAGGAATAAGTTAACCTTCGAACATATTTGAAGTTATCTTACTCTAACTCATTATGCAGTAACTAAAGAGACATTTCATGTGTAGTTTTAGTAACAAGAATTTTTTTAATGACTCAGTAATTTGTTAATCGCCACATAATGGGTTGAAAAAAGATAAATTCAAACATGTTTGGTGATTTTATCAAATATTTAATAGATATAAGAGCACATTTCACAATAAAATATAGAATTGCGAAAAATATAGTTATATTTCTATAATTATTAGACCAATTATTTTTTTTAAGAGTATCATTAGACTAATTCAAATATTTGGAGAGGCCAATTTTAATTTTTGTAGGTGGGATTTGTTTGGAGGTTTTTAGATTAATAATACATTTATAAATGACTGGGATTTAAAGTCTCTCATTTAAAAGTATAGGATTCCCTGTATACTAATGATCAAACAATATATATATATGTAAGGTCAGGATCTGTAGCCCAAACCCAAAACAATGAATTTGTAGAGAGTGGGTGAAAGAGCTGGATTAGTTGTGAATTTAGCAACTGTTAACTATAGTAATGGGGAATGAACCAACGTAAAAACACACTTAAAAGCTAAACAAAAGGATGTCCGAAGAGGAATATTATTGATTGAACAGTGAATACAGTTCTTAGAGTTATAGTAAAATCTTTCTTCCTCTCTTATTATCTTTTTTCCGATCCCCTTTCTTTAGAGACCTTTCTTGTTTATATAGCCTTCTTCTAAACCATCTTCATCGTCCACTTGTTCTTTATCTACGTATCCACTTGAGTATATGTCACGTCAAATACCTTCTTTAGCTCTCCTTGAGTGGTGGTAGCTGAGATTACACTGTTCAGGGGTCTTCTCCACATAAATGTGGCTAGGAAAGTTGCTGCAGTGCATTAAACACGGTAGTAGCAGCTTTTTCTTTTAGATATTTATCCGTTTTTATCATCTCCAGACATGCCTAAAACTTATCTTTCTCATTGAAGTCATTAGGAAGATCACTCGAACTTTCTAGATATTTGCTTGATCGAGACTTTTTGTATCCGAGGAGAATGAACTCTTCGGACTACTGGTGCTCTCTTCGGACTATATTCCTCGTTCATTTCCAGGTATATCTTTTTCACACGGATTCCTTCTTAACTATTTTCTTCCCTTCGGACACACAGTAATCTTCAAGTAGGGTCCTAGGCCCGATATATAAGGTTGGGCTTTTACCCTTCACAATATATATATATATATATTTTTAAATTTTACTTTCCCATGTCGTCTATATTTTTAGCAATAATTCACTTCAGCTTGAAAAGCTTTTTTTGATTTCGGAAAAGAAAGAAAAGTCTTCACTGTTGGCTAATTATAATTTTCCTTTTTGCTAAGCCGAAAGCAAAATTCAATAACGCAACACAAAAAATAGCCACTGTACAATATGGCTAGCAGGAGCCTTCTAGAACAAGAATGTAGATTAACAGTACCAGAGTAATTCTCCTTTAGAACCATTTATACAACTGGTGGGCCTTACAGTATGCACTAATCTCGTAACACAACAGAACTTACAAGTTGAGTCACAACCTGAGAATAGGGACTTTCAAGCCCTTAAGGCCCATAACCTCTTCCAGAACTAGTAAGCTCCCAGGATGGTAATACCTTAAGATCTGTCAGCATCTCAAGATTCTCAACACACATAACAGATGGGTTAATCTTCACAACTTCAACATAATTGTATTGTCTACATATGTCCAGGCATCCTAAGATTGATCCACAACCCATATTGTATCCATCTAATGCTTCAATTTAGAAGACTGGTTCTAAGACCGCAACTTTTTTCCTGCAACAACTCCAATTAGGTAGATTTTGATTAGTTGCCTATCACAGTCGTGGCAAAGATATGGTAAAAAAAATTGTGGTCCTTTGATTTTTTATTTCAACTAACTGTATGCATATGGGCCAACCCATGCTATGATTGCTCCAAAGAGAATGTCATTTCCTTGGCCCATATCCACACTGTCTTGTGAACAAGATTACGCAAAGAGAGGCAGAGAGTTTGTGGTTTAAAAGCTAACACACAATGGGGTTTAAACTTTACCCCCAAAATTTTGTGGAGTATACTTGTATCTTTTCCTTGATCCCTAGAATTTCATCTATACATCTAGACTCTAGTCTTCAAAATTTCCAGGCGTCCAAGCCTTTTCTTTTGCCATCGGAAGCTACACCTACACGGGCCCAACTCACACAACAGGCCCAAGTTGTCAAATACTCAAATCCCACCACTCTCTCAATCCCTGCGCTGCTTTCCCTCCAAAAACCTTCACTGACTCTCTCATCCACTCTTCTTAGCCAAAGAAGATCAAGAAACAAACAAACAAACAAAGAAACACCATTCACTCACACTGTCACACATCTCTCTGTTTCTCCAAGATGCTGAAGGCTCTTTTCGCCCGCAAGAAAAGCTCGCGTCCCTTCAAAGACTACCACTCCGAGTGGTTCAACACCCTCAAGAACACGCTCTTACCCCTCATCCGAAGCTCAATCTCCGACTCAGTCCCAAGCCTCTCCACCCACGTTGAAATGCTCCACCAACACTTCCAATCCTACTACGAAGCCCTCGACCTCGCCGCCTCCCACGATGTCTCTCAGCTCCTCTTTCCCTATTGGCGCAACTCTCTCGAGAAGCCTTTTCTTTGGCTTGGCGACCTCCATCCCTACCTCTTCATCAACCTTCTTCGCTCATTCCTTGAGGACACTGAAGAAGAAGAAGAGACAGACGATGAATTCAATGCTGATGTGGTTCGAGAGAATTATAAGTACTTATTCGATAAACCGTGGGAGGTTGCAATGGCATGGAAGAACCCGAGTAGAAACTTGACGACCCGGGTTGATCAAATTGAGTGTGGACTAAGGCTGATGGTGCCGGCATTGGTGGACAGGGTGAGGAATGCGCAGGCGGGGCTGGTGGAGCGTGTGGCGGAGGATTGGGTCTGGTACCAGGGGAGGAAAGAGGCGGCTAGACCGGTCATTGTGGAGGCGGTGGAGGCCGAGATGGAGGAGATGGTGAGCGTGTTCTTGGATGCTAATAGGATGAGGAGGAGCGTCCTTGCAGAGATTATCAGCGCCACCAGTGTGTATCAGGGGGCTCTGTTTCTTCAAGGGCTAGCCCAATTTCTTGTTGGGTTGAGGGACCCTCAATTGCTCGCCCAATTTGAAAGTTGCCAGATGCCTCTCAATAAACCAAGCCGCATTGCCCTTTGATCCTCATATTTATTTTGTGTTCTTGGTCTGAAGTGTGGGATTTATTGAACTTTCTTGCATTTCTTGGAGCATTTTTCTTCTATATATGAAGCTCTTGGGCAAGATTCTCTGTTATGTAGTTCAATTCCATTTGTTGAAATTCCATTTATTGTTGTAAAGCATGCACTTTTTTGCTATGATTTTTTTGACTTGCCCGGGAACAATTTTATTGGCATAGTATAACCTTTTTCTTGATCTGTAATAGTTCTTTGGGAGGTCTTGCTTCAATCATCTTGAGTACTGGTTGTAAATTCTCAAGGGAAGTGGAAAATTTTATGTCGTCTTAATCTAAATAAGCAATTTTGTTTTGTTTTGTTTTCTCTCTTTTGTTTTCTTTTCTGTTTTTGGTTGAAGTTGCTAAACACTGTTGTTGATCAGATTTGGTGAATCCTGAAATTTATTAGTTTCATTTCCTCTTGTTATGGTGAGTAGATGTGAGTGTTAAAGCGGCTTGAATCAGCCAATAATTTTGGTCCCTTTCCTTTGATTGTTGAGGCATCCTACACTACCCACAAAAAGGTTAGCAAAATGGAAGTTTAGAAAAGTAACTGTGATCTTGTTTTGTAAGTGTAGTTTTCACGCCTTCATGTTGATTAATAAAGAGGATCAGGCATAAATTATAGATTGTGTTTGATATTGATATCAGGCAATCATTAGAATCCTCTTATGCAAAAGCCTACCCATTATGACATGGCCCATCTTAACCAAAAACTCATGTCCGCACCTTTAGGTTTCCTTAGTAATAAAGTGATCACATTCCAGCAGCCTCATGTCACTAAGAATATGATCAGCTAATCTAAAAAAAAAAAATTGAAACAACGGCAATGAGCTTTGAGCCCAATAAGTGATAATTCATACACCATTATCTAGGAATAACAAAAGGTATTCGGTTCATATAGATAAACTATCAGCAAGGGTGTCCAAAAAAAAATTATTAAGACAATAAATTTAATGATCTCAAAGTAAAAATTTAGACCAAACAAGGAAAACAAGAAAGTTGTATGTACCTAGTGCAGAAAACCCACCGACCCGCCAAACCCGACCCGCCGGGTTGGGTCGGTTTTTAAGGCTTGGTGGGTTGGGTTGGGTTACAAAAATTTTTTTATAGCGGGTCGGGTTGGATTTGGGTCATAAAATTGCAAACCCGCCAAACCCGACCTGACCCACATTTAAAATATATTATATATTTAATAATTTTTTTAAAAAAACCAGCTATAGGGCACTTATATATATATATATATAAATAAAATATGTTATATATTATATAATTAATAAATTTTTAAAAATAACAAGTTCTTCCTATCCTATATAAAAGCCAATTAGTTCACACAAACCCTAATAAATTATTATTGTTGTTTAGTCATTAGTGTTGTTTGCCTTTAAAGAGTTACATTGATAATAATCTTTGGTTTTTTAATATATTTATATTTATATTTTTTTCTACTCAATTTAATAATAATAATAATAAATTTGTCAAACTCATAAGTTCAACCCGACCCATGTGGGTTGGGTTGGGTTGAATATTTTTTGACTCACCATGGTGGGTTGAGTCAAAAAATCCCCTCAACCCGACCCATGCATACCCCTACCTAATTTATTGCTCAATTTATAAGAATAGTATGAATATGCACAATATAAAATAAATAAATGTCATGTCCAGTGTATTGCTCCTTTAGGAAGAAGGGTACACTCCCATGTGTTGCCCCCCCCCCCCCCTTCCCCCTTTTTTTTTTTTTAAATTTTTATAAATCAAGACTTTATTTAACAACAGCAAAACAAAACAACAAGCTTCCTTCATGATAACATCATCAAAACAGGAAGGACAACTACCCATGTATTTCCCCCTTGGATAGGGACGTCATTGAAAATTAATAATCGTAATTAATATCACAATATATATGTATCCATATCCATAACACCAACTACATTATCTACACTAGCCTCTGAGCACGCGCTCACGCGCGTGCTCAGAGGCTCTTTTATTTTTTGGGTAAGGGTTAATATAGAGTATTTATTATAATTTGGGATTACTACATTCTTCAGTTACAAAAAAATCTAAGGGTGTGATGAAAAATTATTTCTCCACACGTGATACTCATCACACCCCTAGGGTTTTTTTTGTGATTGGAGAATGTAGTAATTTCAAATTATAATAAATACTCTAAATTAACCCTTACCAAAAAAATAGAAGAGCCTCTGAGCACATATAAGAGACAAACTGAGTTGTTATATTTCACAGTTGATATTTAACGTGACAGAGGCTACTAAAAATGTAGAACTATTAATTCAGAGGCTTAGCAACCTCTGAGTTGTTATTAAAAAAGTAGAACTCAAGGTTGCTACATACCTAAATAAAATGAAAAAATTATTTCACCCACAAACGCTTAACACTCATCAGTTTTTTTTTTTTTTGGTGATTGGAAAATATATTAATTTGAAATTATAATTTATGAAAAGAAATATGAAGGAATCAAATATTCGGCTTCATGCTTCTCAATTAATGACCTAATAATCCATTTTCAAAAAAAAGAAGAAAAGAGTCAATAATTTGTGGGTTTTTTTTTTTTCCCTCAATTCCAATAAGAAAAGAGTAAAAAGGATAAGAATGAAGAGAATCTAACAGGATTGTGTTTTTTATTTTAAATTTCATATAGGGGGAGAAGAGTGAGTAAGTATGGATGATATAGAAATTAGTGATTTCTTTGGGAAAGGATAAAGCAATAGAAACTGGTTAAAGTTTAAACACTTGAAATTTTTTGAGGTGGTTGCTGCTTAGTGGTTAGGCATGGAGAGTTATTGAGATGTCTGGATGAGTGCTAAAAATTATAGCCTAATTTTAAGGAGTTGATAGAACGTTGCTTAGTGGTTAGGCATGGAGAGCATTTTGGAGATGTACGGATGAGTGCTAAAAATTTGTAGCCTAATTTTAAGGAGTTAATAGAACGTGAGGGTCTAAGAGATAGAAGACGTGATAGAGAGAATAAATTTTTTAAAAATTATCTATTTAAAATTATGAATTTTTTAAAAAGGTTTAAAATTTAAACATGGATAGAAGAAACAGTTTTTTCAAATTTATCTCAAATTTTGGAGTTCTAAATTATTAATTTTACATGTTTAAGCTGTCTACACTTCCTAAACAGTTGAATTTGAGGGTACTTTGAGCAAATTTAGCAGTTTTAAATTAGTAATTTTACATGTATAACCTTATTAGCACTTAATACCTAAACTGCTCTAATCTCTTTTTTTTTTTTCAGAATAAAAAAGGGAGTTAACGTGTGAAATTTACATTTAAAAAAAAGAAAAGAAAAAAAAAAGGGTGTTAACATTTCAAAATTAAATTTAAAAAAGAAAAAGAAAAAGAAAAAAAAAAGACTTAATGTGATACATAAAAAAAATAAATAAATAAAAAAGAAAAAGAAAAAAAGAAGTAGAACTCAAGCTTGCTACATACTTAAATAAAAAAATAAAAAAATTTAACGTCAAAAACATATACAATGATGGTAAAAAAAATAAACTTTCTTAAAAAGAAAAAAAAATTCGAAGAAGGAAGAAAAAAAAAAGTGAGGATGGAGAAGGAAATAGTAAGTGATCATTTATATTTTGATCATTAATATTTTGATAATAAGAATCAATATACATATAAGCAATATATGGAAACTAAAGAAAACTAAAGAAAACGAAAAATCAATTAGAATATATGGTTGCTTTTTATTTTATTTTTCCTTGTTTTCAAAGTTGGGTACTTTTGAAGTTTGAATGTTGAAACTTGAAACCAACTGCTGAGATTATGGTAACTATTTTTATTTCAATTCAAAATTTTTAAATAAAATGTAAATAAAGGCTACTAAAGGAGTTAAAGGAAGCCATACTGTTTAACTGCTCAGGAATGATTTTGAATGCTTCTTTTGTAGCATAAAACAGCCCAGTCTTTGAATCACAATACCTACAACATGAAATTACAATTTATTAAGAAGTACAGTGGTAGAGTATATGAAAGAACCATTCATTTCAAAATTATATATAAAAAAAATAATAATAAGAGTTAACGTGATTGATACACATAAAAAAGGAAAAAAAAAAAGTAGAACTCAAAGAAACTCAATCATAAACAAAACAAAAGAAAACAAAGAAGAACTTGTAAAATATAAATCCTGAAAATTTGTTGGCGCCTTGACAGTAAATGTCTTTAATCTAAAAAAAAGAAAGGAAGATGTAAAGCTAAACTAAATGTCTTCAATCTGAAGAAGAATGAGAGATAGAAAGTGAAATAGAAAAGTGAAATGGAAACTGCAAAGCATACGTGAGTTTGTGGGTCTTAAAGTGTAAGAGTTTTAATTTACATATTTATCCCCAGTAGTTGAAAACTTGTAAGTGGGTATGATGAGGATATTTTAGGCACAAAAAATGTGGAATCCAAACAGGGGAAGCTCCTTAAATAGTAGTATAGATTATGGCATGTGTATTGCCCCATGCACAAGAAAAAATATTTTTTATCAAATAATATCACGTCATTTATATTAAAACCTAATAAATGAGAGACATGTGTATAAAAATAACTACCTATTAACACATGTCTTTTATTTGTTAGTGGGGTAGTTATTTTTTACTAACATGTTTCATATTTATTGAATTTTGATATTGCTTACATATATAGTATCATTTGATACCAAATACCTTCTCCATTCACAGTCACAGGGTCAATGTGGTAATCTCATGGCAAAAGGTACAATCAAAAGTTGCATACAAATACAATCAAATGAATTTCACAAATCCAATAGCTTGAAGATATAGATGAAAGTGTCACATGGATTAATGGTACAATATGTAAAGAGAATGCTAGCGAGTTGGGGATACTCAAGAAACATGGAAATTTATAAAAAAAATAGACACTTTCTTCAATGAATAAAGGTGAGGGGAGTAGTGTGTATGGACTACCGCTTACCTCAATGCGCATACTAAATAAGCAAACTATATCTTGCACTAGTTTCTTCACCAAGATCCTTGGGTCAAAGAAACATAATATTTCTAATGGGGAATTATTCCTCTCCTACACCAATAGTTATGTGTGTACAATTCTTTTAGCTGATATCTAGCCCTTGTACTATTTGTCTAGAACAATGCACTTAAATCTCATATACTCAAGCCCTAGGGCTATGTTCTTTAGGAATATTGGACATTTGGGCTACCCACAAGAGCGCCTATTACGGCTAGCCCAAAACCAAAAACCCAAATGCCAAAATATAGAATTATTGACAATGGTAATATGAATACCCTTGGTGTTATTATAAGGATTTTACTGCCTGAATTTTAAGATGTAAATCATTGCTTTCCCATTTATTTTTACAAAAGATGACTAGAACAACATAAGTGTGACTGTGTGAGATCGGATCCATTTGGTAATTATTGGCATATGTAATCAAGGGGAGTCCGTCTAACACCTTGACAGAGGTTGCATCAGTAACTGATGTCATGATTTAGGTCTGCACTCAGGAACAAAAAGTATCACGTTGCTTATATATCTGACAAATAGCATTAGCAGATATACTGGGGAAAGCTTTGACTACAGGATACCCATTCCCAACACACCATTATTGCAAAAGGAAGATTGTAATCAAAATAGCATTGATGCCTTAGTGAGTGACGGTAAGTCAGGTTTGAGAGAAATTTCTTTTGGTTCAAATTCATCATTGTTATTGGAGGCAAATAAATGTGCCAACACGCTTGCTAAGAGGGGGGCTTACTCCCATAGGATTTTGTTGTTTTCTTAGACCCCCCAGCGGATGTTGCATTTTTACTTACTGGACTCTGTTGGGATGGTTTATGAGTGTTTTGTAATTGCTGTTTAGTTTAATACATTTCCCTTTCTACCAAAAAAAAAAAAAAAACAGTGGATTTCTAGTTATAATTTCCTTCTAAAATTAGCATACAAGCATGCAATAAGATATGGTGTCATCGAGTCCAAATCTTCTGTCTCATTCTCTCTGTCTCATTCTATACTCCACCAATAAAAATATGCTACATGTCTCTCTATTAAATTAACTTCTACCATTATGCCTTTCCTAATTTCAATTACCTAAAATAAACAAAAGTAAACAAAAACCCAACCCATCCCCACCACTACCAACACTACCAGAGCCGGTGCCATCAACCAAACAACCAAACTATTCCCCCACCTCTACCACCATCCTTCTCTAGCACCAGCCGCCGGCACTATCAACGTTTTCGGTCATAGCAAGCCACCATCCCCTGTTCTGGACTACCACTGCCGGCGCCATCAACGTCACTGGTCATGAACTCCACCATCACCTGGTTTGCACCACCGCCTCACTATTTTCAAATCCAGACCACCGTCACACTACCACCCAAAAATAAAATCCAAATCCAACAACACAACAATAGTGCGAGTGTGAAAGAACCGTCCAAATCAAAGAAACCAAACCCACAAATCAAAAACAACAAGAGCAAGTGAAGGCTCCGATTTGCGTAACACCCACAAATCCCTTTTTCTCATCAATAAAGCTATAGACCTACAATTTTAATTAATTTTTCCGTTGAGCTCAGTTTTCCTTTAGTTACACAAGAACGTGAAGGCCTTTGTTCAAGTATTGTCTTTGGCTGAAGAAAATGCTATGTGGGTTATATTGGTAGTTCATATAGTGAGATGATGGTTGGTGGGTTTGAGAGAGATGGTGAGATTGGTTTGGATTTAAAGAACAGTGAAGCGGTGTTAGTGTTGATTTTGAAAATCAGTGAAGTGGTGGTGCAGACCAGGTGATGGTGGCTTGCCATGACCGGAAACGTTGATAGTGCCGACGGCTAGTGCCAGAGAAGGATGGTGGTAGAGGTGGGGGAATAGTTTGGTTGTTTGGTTGATGGCACCGGCGCTGGTAGTGTTGGTAGTGGTGGGGATGGGTTGGGTTTTTATTTACTTTTGTTTATTTTAGGTAATTGAAATTAGGAAAGGCATGATGGTAGGAGTTAATTTAATAGATATACATGTAGCATATTTTTATTGGTGGAGTATAGAGTGAAACAGAGAGAATAGGACAGAAGATTTGAACTCGATGTCATCTTGATGCAACCCAAAAAATTGGAACACATAATTACGTAAGTGATAATACGGTCTGCATGTCACTACACTGGCTACAAAAAAACCTCAATTAATTCCTTAATCATGAGGTCCAAGATTCTGGTTTATTCCTCATGCTCATACTTTATTTCTGTTGTTACGGAGTAATCATTGACATCACTTGACCATGCAATAATCACCCATCGGGCATGCATATCAAAGCTTAATCTATAAACAATATTCTTGACTTGTACACAAGGTTTAGACAAAAGTTCTTCCAAAAAAAAAGATTTGTTAGACAAATGAAGTCTAAACATCATTTAGAAGATTGCTTTTTAGTTGACAATTCACTGTCATGTCGATCTCTTAGTCTAGAAAATAAGTTACCAATATATATGAGCTTTAATAAAATTTGTATTTAAAACAATAGATTAGAGAAATATCTGAAAGTAGTTTTTACTTTTCAATCCCCCCCCTGTTTGCTTGTTGAGAGTAGCTAGCGTTCAATTTATAAGTTAGGTTTTGATTTCGTTTTAGATTCTTGCCCTGATTGCCTAAGAAACTCTGCGCTTGTTGTATTGATATAATTGAATGCGGTTTAGACCCCTTAGGTAATTTACAGCTTAATTATTAATTATGTTATCAATTTATCTCAATTATGTGATTTGCAAAATAATTATTTATCACTATAGACTGAATAAAATAATAATAATAATAATAATAAAGCAATAACGACACGCAAATTTGGTGCTAAACTAGACAACCGATGAAGAACTCTTCAAAGGAAAAACTACTACGAGGATACCTACCCCAAATATGAAAATTTACTATAAAAGGACTTTTACAATTTAGAACAAAACCTTTGTATTTATACTTTATAGACCTAGTAAACTACTCACCGATATGATGCACAATAACTTTAGAGCTTTGAACTTCTTCTTATATGGATCTATTCAAAAACAATACGTCTACATCAACGAATATATCAAAACCTCTAGCGTACTCCAAGGCACTTCCTTGAAGATTTAATCTATAGTAAACTCACTAGAATAAAACTATGTGGTTTCAAACTCTTAAACAACCTTTTGGTATCACAAGATGAGTGTACAAAGAACAAAAAAATTTTCTATGATGCACAAAAAAGAAAAGTTATAATGTGTTCTCTCTGAATAGCACAAGTTGTGGCTTGCTTTTCTTTGTTTAGTCTCAAGAAGAAAGGCAAATGAGACTTGTTTAGCTCTAATATAGCTGTCTTTCTTGCTTTTAAAAATTGCGCAACAATATGGTTTATATAGGAACACCAAATAGGGTTATAACGTAGTAGAAATCTATTTTCCAACTTAATTTGAATATATATCGCAAAATTCTTGCTTGATCTTCGCTTGAGCAAGTCCCAACCGGCTCTTAGGTTTAACACTTCTTTTTCAACTTCAAATGATTATATCTCACTTATTTAAATTCAAATTAGGTCAAAGTTATGTCCATTTTGAAGTTTTGAATGCCTAATTTCCGTTGAACAAATTTCACTTAGAAATTCATTATGATATATATGGACAAAAGATCATTAATTCTTTATCTTGAGAATATCGAAACTTAGTAGTCTTTGAATAGTTTTTTGGCTTGGACTGCACCCACTTTTAAAATAAATAAAATACACCAATAAACTTGAAATTTATAATAAGCAAATGTCTTACAATGAACTGATGCTAAATTAAACCTACCAGATGTTCCTTAACATTACAAAGATGATACCGACTTTTATATTTTCTAGGATGGATAAGTGAGGGTTATAGAATTCCAACGCATTAGATTAGTAAATTAAGTCGTGCTCAACACACTTTTAATTAAGAAAGAGTAATGTTACAAATACAAAAAAATTATTAATAATTAAGTTGACAAATTTTTGTTAATTCTCATTCAAATTCACTGCTAATACATGCATATCATTTTTTCATTTATTATTAACAATCTACTATATCTATATCAATGGGTATGAAATTTTTTGTACTTATAAACTTTCCCTCCGAGTAAACATCACCGAAACAAAGTACTGACATGTTCAATAATCAATAATTAATTTTAATATAGGGGAGCATCTGAGCAATGTTCTTTTCCAACCTCAAGCGTAGTGCCTTTCATCGGACTATGTGCTTTCCGAGGTTCTCCGTAACGACAGCCCAGCCACCGCTTTTTTAATTTAGATAATTTGTTGTTCGTACCAATAACAGCCCAGTCAACTGAACTTATCGTTTAATATTCCTTGATCCCACGTTGGAACACGAAGTCAGGCAATAATACTTTACAACATCAATCCCAACTCATCTTATAATTGACTCATTTGTGTTTCAAGGATGCAGCACTCATCGATCCCAAATTAAAATAATAACCAAAATTCATGGATCATCTGCAGACCAACATGGACGAGTGAAGACCTCCACCAGATAAATTTGTTATCCTTTTTTTTTTTTTTTTTTTTTTTCATAAAGCATATTTCCACCCTTTAATATTGTTAACAATATAAAGTGAGAGAGAATGACTGAATAGTTTGTATATTGATATGTGTAAAACAATGTACAAAAGAGAGTCTTATATAGGCTAGGTATGTGTGCAGTACAAGTAACATGAGTACAGTACAAGTAATATACTGGGCTAAGCCCAATGGGCTAATCTAGCCTAATCTATACACTAACATCCCCCCTCAAACTCGAGGTGGCAAGGAGGAAGCCAACTGGAGTTTGGATATAAGATCTTGAAGACGACTAGACGGGTGAGACTTGGTGAAGATATCAGCAGGTTGGTCAGCAGATGAGATGGAGAACAACTTGAGATTGCCTTTCTTGAGATGCTGACGAGTGATGTGGCAGTCGATCTCAATGTGCTTGATGCGTTCATGGAAGACATCATTATGAGCAATGTAGATAGCACTACGATTGTCACAATAAAGAGGAGTAGCAGTGGGCTGTGGAGCATCCATGTCAGCCAAGAGCCAGCAAAGCCAGACAAGCTCACATGTGGTGTCAGCAAGGGCACGATACTCAGCCTCAGTACTGGAACAGGAAACAACATCATGCTTTTTACTACGCCACGAGACAAGAGAAGTAGCCAATAGGAAACAGAAACCTGTGATAGAGCATCGATTAGTCGGATCACCTGCCCTGTCCACATCGGAATAAGCATGAAACTCAAGAGAAGACCGAGAGGAGTAGTGTAGACCATGATAAAGTGTGCTCTTGACATATCGGAGAATCTGAAGAACAGCAGCATAGTAGACGGAACGAGGGGCATCCATGAACTTACTAACAATACCCACGGCATGTAAAATATCTGGACGAGTAACAGTGAGATAGATTAGACTCAACCAACTGACGATAGCGAGTAGCATCAGATATATGTTCACCATCCAAGGGTGTGAGCTTTGCATTGTATTCCAAAGGAGTGGAAATAGTCTTCTTGTCAATGATACCGGCTTTGGAGAGAAGATCAGAAGCATATTTAGCTTGGGAAAGATAGTATCCATCAGAGGATGAGATAACCTAAAGCCCAAGAAAATAGCTGAGAGTGCCTAAATCTTTCATTTCAAAATGCTGACTAAAGAAGTGTTGAAGAGAGCGGATACATGCCGAATCATCTCCAGTAATAATCATATCATCAACATAGAGAAGAATAAGAGTGGTACCAGTAGAGGATCTTGGGACGAAGAGAGTAATGTCATGAGGACTCGAAGTGAAACCCTGCTGAGCAACAACTGAGCTAAACTTTTCAAACCAAACTCGAGGAGTCTACTTGAGGCCATAAAGAGCACGACGAAGGCGACAAACTTGACTGCCTGAGTGTGGATAGCCAGGGGGTGGTTGCATGTACACTTCTTCTTGAAGGTCTCCATTGAGGAAAACATTCTTCACATCCATTTGATAAAGAGGCCAACGGCGAACAGCAGCCACAACAATGAGACATCTAACAGATGTAAGGCGAGCAACAGGAGCAAATGTTTCCTCATAGTCAATGCCATACTCCTGGGTAAAGCCCTTGGCAACTAGGCGAGCCTTATATCGTTCAACAGATCCATCAGCCTTGGTCTTGATCTTGTAAACCCAGCTATAACCTACTACAGACTGACCAGGAGGCAAATCAACCATATCTCAAGTGTGATTTTTATGAAGGGCATCTAGTTCATCATTCATAGTTTGTTGCCAAAGAGGGTCAGTATGGGCCTTACGATAGGTGTGAGGTTCATAAAGGGTGGCAAGGGCAAAAGAGCAGTGATAATTAGTGAGATAAAAGGGAGGAATGCTTACCCGAGTGAAACGACGAAGTTCAGGACCATCAGGAGACTCAGGAGAGGGTGATGCCACAGGATCCAAGACAGGCGGGTCATATGTCAGGGACAGAACCGGAGATGAGTTGTCTGGAGAGGCAGCCGATGTTGAAGAATCCTCCACAAGTTCAGGATAGAGAGGGAGGAAAAGATCAGTAAAAATGGGAGACTCAGAGAAAGAGGATGTAGGAAACTGCTGAAGACTCGTGAAAAGACGATGTTCCCAAAACTCAACATGACAGGAGACACAAAGACGATGAGAAATGGGATCATAGCAGCAAAACCCCTTTTGAGATACACCATAACCAAGGAAACAACAGAGACGAGCAGGATGTTGGAGCTTTGTTCGTTCATGAGGAGGAAGAGAGACAAAGCAAGCACAACCAAAAACCCGAAGAAAGGAGTAGTCGGAAGTTTGACCATAGAGAAGCTCAAATGGTGATTTGTTGTGTGTAGTTGGTGAAGGGATACGATTAATGGTGTATACAGCAGTGAGTGCAGCCTCACCCCAAAAGCGCTCAGGAAGAGAGACAGAAATAAGAAGGGTGCGGATAACATCAAGAATATGACAATGTTTTCGTTCTGCAAGACCATTTTGTTGAGAGGTGTAAGGACAAGACCGCTGAGTAAGTGTACCATGATTGTCTAAAAAGGATAGGAAAGATTTATCATTATATTCTTGAGCATTATCTGATCGAAAAACTTTGACGATGCGATTGAACTGTGTTTCAATTATTTTATGAAATGTTTGGTAAATAGACATAGGTTCAGGCCTATGGTGAAGTAGATAAATCCAAGTATATCGAGAAAAATCATCCACAAATATGACAAAATATCTAGATCCCCCTAGTAGAAACAGGTGCAGGACCCCAAATATCAGAATGTATAAGATCAAAAGGTGCAGAAGAAAATGAGTCACTATTATTAAAGGGCAATTTTGTTTGTTTGCCAAAATGACAAGAAGTACAATCAAATTTTTGAAACTGAACTGAACCTAAATGACCTTGAGAAGCTAACAACTGAAGACGAGATAAGGATGGATGACAAAGACGAGCATGCCATAGATCAGGTAAGGAGGTGGCAGTGGTAGCAGTTGCAGAAACAACTTGTGAAGGAACCTTCAAGTCATGAACCTCAAACATGCGACCAACTTTATGGCCTGTCCCAAGCACTTGACACGTCCGGGGATCCTGCACATCCACACCATGATTAGTAAATAGAAGATCTACGCCTAATTCACAAAGTTGACCAACAGAAAGTAAATTGAGGGATAACTTTGGGATATGAAAAGTGTCACTAAGGGATAAATAAGGAGAAGAGATTGGTCCTTTATGACTATCAGGTATAGGAGTTCCATTAGCAGTGTAAATGGTGATTGGATGTTCTAAGGGTGCCTTATCAGAAAATTGGGATTCATCATGAGTCATATGGTTACAACATGCAGTTTCAAAAATTCAAGGTTGTTTACCTGAGGTGATAGAAAGGGCAGTGAAAGTGCGGGATAAAACCTGTTGAACAACTGCCTCAATATCAGCCGTAGTAAGTGAGGAAGCCAAAGATGGACCTATAGAAACCGATAGATTTGAAGGACATACAGCAGTTGCCTGAGGAAGAGAAGCTTTATTCTGCTCTTGCACAAATTTCTGCAGTTTGCGACAAACTGAAATGTCATGGCCTTTAGCACATAAAAACTCGCAGCGAATACCTTTGGAAGACTGAGAGGTGGGACGCCCAGAGTTTATTCGTGGAGGAGCAGTGAATGCAACAATGGGAGGCTGTGGAGATGGTGTAGCCAATACATGATCAGATGATGACATGTGATGAGTAGGCCGATGGTTCTCCTCAGAAATGAGCTCCTTGACTGCAGTGTCAAGAGAAGGAGTAGGAGACCGGCTAAGCAGAAAAGCCCTAGTAGGCTCAAAATCCTCACGCAAATCCATCATGAAGTGCATAAATTTACGGCGATCTCGATATTTGAGAAAGAGCTCAATGTCCTTAGAACACACTAGTGGAGGATCTGCAGCAGAGAGTTATTCCCACATGGTAGAAGTCTGAGAATAAAAATCAGAAATAGACTAACCTGTCTCTTGGTGCATTTGATAAAGTTTTGATTCAATGTGGAACTCCAAGCTTGAATCATTAGTACAATTATAGCGATCAGCCAAAAATTTTCAGGCTGCCTCAGCAGTCTCAAGACGAGGAAGAAGATTATGAATGGAGGGAATAGAGTTATTAATAAACTAAGACAAGATTTTACTCTGAATACTCTCCCATTCCTCTAGGCGTTCTTCATAATCATTTGTTGTAACAGTAGTCTTAGAAGACTTTTCAGCAGCTGTGGCTTTGGACTTAGGGTTTGGTACTGGCTTAGGAATTGAACCAGTCACATATCTCCACAGTTTACGACCCTTGAGAAAAATAGCCATATTTTGAGACCATGCATGATAGCTAGTAGGACCATCCAATATAACGGTGATAGGACGTATGATGTCTCGATCATTTTGTTGAGCCATAATCAAGAAAATGACCAAAAAATGAGATTTAGAGACCTCAAATGTAGAAACAGAGCACAAAATCGGAATCTACGCGAAAAACTAAGCAAAACAGGTTCTGTTGAAAATTTTTGACTTTGGTCAAAGTCAACGGTCAACAGTCAGGTCAAAGTCAAAGTCAACAACTCGGTCAATGGCTCAAGATGCTGACGGTGTGCTGACATGGCAGGGTGACGTCACCCTAAGGCTGACGTGGCAGTACGTGAAATTGAGAAGGCGCGTGTGGTGCGTGGAAGCGCGTGAGGGAGCGTGTCCTGGCGCTTGAGGCGCGTGTACGAGACTGACAGCGCATGGCGGCGCGTGGAGGCGCGTGCTCGTGATGCAGAAACTTCAAGCGGCACGTGGAAGCGCGTGTGAGGTTGTTTCTGGCAAATCTTTGTTGGGTTTTGCTCAGGATCAGATGATCTGTCAATCTGTGTCTTGGCTTTAGCAGTTTGATCAACAAAACTGATGAAATCCGAGTGTTTTAGGGACTACTGGATGAAGGCGAGGGCAACGGAAGAACGCCGGAGATGTCCACAGGAACCAAGAAGTCAGAGGAATGACTCTGATACCATGTTAACAATATAAAGTGAGAGAGAATGACTAAATAGTTTGTATATTGATATGTGTAAAACAATGTACAAAAGAAAGCCTTATATAGGCTAGGTATGTGTGCAGTACAAGTAACATGAGTGCAGTGGGCTAAGCCCAATGGGCTAATCTAGCCTAATCTATACACTAACAAATATATGCAAACTTTGTAATTCTGTTTTGAAAAATTGAATATGAGACATGTAGCAAACTATAAAAGTTGCTGCAGAAATATATAGATTGCAATATGAGCAACGTACGTAACTATGTATCTGATTGACTGATTCTTCTTTAATTGTAACAACCTGTTCTGTCCATGAATAAAGTTCAGAAAATGTCTTCTCCTTCTTTTTTTATAAGTTATCCTTCAGCCAAATAGATAGTTTTCTTCTTAATCCTTTCTTCATCTCTCTCCCTAGCTCCCACAGACTGTTGCAACTTGCAATGTGGTTTTGGTTATCAAGAAATTTCAACCATTAATGAATCGTGATAGTCGATGGAATCTAACGTGTGTATTCTAGATGGCTTATTTATAATGATTTATTTTGATTAAAAAAATAAGTTTAATAAAATTATATTTGTATGTAAAAAAAAATGTGAATTTTTAAAAAATAATACATAAATGATTTAAAAAAACACAAGCCAACTTATTTAAAAAATTGTACCAAACATACCTAAGCCAATAAAACAACTTTAAGGTGATGCCACATTATTCCCTCCCCACCCCCTTTAATTTCTTTTATTATTAAAAGTTTAACATTGAGAATTTTTTTTGTGTAAAGTCTTGAGATAATATAAAGAAAACCACTTGATCCAAAAAATTATAATGTGTTAAAAGTTTTTCTCGTAAAGACTTTGATATAATATGATGGGATTTATGCCAAAAATTATTTAAGTCTTGGAGCTTGGACCTATGAATATTAGATTAACTACTCATGGATTTTAAAACTATCAATATTATATTGATTAATTACTCTCTTTTATATTTTTGAACTTGATATAGGAGACAACCACTTAGGTTAGTTTGGTAATTTTATTAGGAATGTGTACGCACCAAAAATGAGGTTGATGGGCCAACTCTCACTTGGGCTCACAATTTATTTGTAGTGTGGATTTTGGGTTTCCTACTTTGGGTAGTTCCTAACATTGAGACTCTACAAAGTAACTTCTTCCTATGAATTCCTCTACTCTTCCTATTACTAGTCTTCTGATGATTCTCTCACTCCCTCTGTTCTCAGTTTCTTATGGAACCTTTCAACAACCCTTTTTTCCCCTTTAACTTCTTATATTTATAGCCCAAGATTAGTGGAGTGGCTATGATTACTCTCGTGGTGAGTGGGAAATGAGGTCCAATGTTATTATCCTTAAGTGGGTGTTTAGTTGGGAATGGAGGGTGGTAAGAATGGCATTAGAACTGGTTCCCACGTTAGAGGATCTGTTCGGCAGCGATACTTCCCAAGGCAATACCGAGCATCTAGGGACCCACCTTCTCGAGAAATTGCTTTCCTCGACCAGTTCGAAGTTGGTCAGCAGGGTCTCACCTTTGCCGCTCATGTCATAACGGCTTCATTACGGTTTTTGGACTTTGGATGGGCGTCAAGGCTTGTCGAGGCCAAGTTCATAGGCCCTGTAGAACACACAACCACACACAATGCCCTAAGGCCCAAGGCCCAACAAGCTCAAATCCCTGTACATGTGGCACAAGCGTGATGGTTTTTATGAACAATAGGCCTAAGGGGGGGTTGCGCCCCGTACAGAATGTATTTCATATATTTTCATAAAGCAAAATGAATTTTGCAGTTTTTGAGTGTATCTGGAATTTCTTTTTTATAAATAATCTATGAAATATATTTTTCATTTTCTGAAACTAAAATAAGAATTGTCCCTTTCATTCAGCAATATAAACATAGAAACAAATTGTTGGGCTCCACCACAATAATTTTTTTTTTCCTCTTTCATTTCCTTTTCTCATCTTCTGTTTATTTTCTTCCAAATCATGCTGAACTTTTTCTTTCCCACCGTTTCTCAATTTTTTTTCTTTTGTTTTCATCATTTTCTTTTTCTTTCTTTATATAACCTAGCATTTTTTTTCTTTTTCATTATCACTCTATTTTATTTCTTTCTTTGGTTTTCATCGGTCACATTAGTTTTTTTTTTTTTTTAATTATAATGCTTTTTAGTGGCTAATAAAGTTGGGTTGTAGTGATTTAGAATTTCCAAATAAGCTATTAAAAATTGAGTTTTATAACTTAACTGATTGATACTTTCTAGTGTTTCAAATAGAGATATCTAGAGTTCAAATCTCTCCACTCCTAACTATCAAATTATCAAAAAATTAATAATAATAATCTCAAAGGGCGATGAATTTGAAACTGAATTTCTCCAATATTTATGCAACCTAAACCCTTTTAATTTATTTTCCAATCTGCCTTCCACAATCCTTTAAGAGACAGAATAGGTTTAATGAGAACTTTTAATAATTGATTCTAAAGAAAAAACAAAAAAATAAGGGAGAGAACTTTTCAATAATGATTCAATAAATGTTGGCAGGTTTAGGCACACGAGCTTATGTGAAAAACTGAGTGGCCGACACGATGATATTCTCAAAATTGATTGAAATTTGTCGATACTAAGCAAAGGAACAACCTGTCAGTTTCCCATTTTATGTCTGCATCTGCAGTAGCCACTAGATGAGCAAACAGATGTTATTACTTGTTACACTTTGGAAGTTTATAACTTTATAAATGGATGGGAAAATAAGTCTTTTCAAGAACTTCACAGACGCAAATAGCCTTGATAATATAGAGCTTGATTTTATGTTAGGGACCCCATTTTCCTCGTTGTCTTTGGCAATCTGACACCTGCTAAGGACAAAGAAGATCATGGACCATCGCAAGAAGCAAACAACGAGAATTTAGGTTCAAGGACTTTTGGGTGTTTGGGCATTCTTACTGACCTAAGCTGGATACACTAATAAGAAAATTCGAAGATGAAAATCTAAAAATACGAAGAAGAAAATCGTGAGCATTGATTGCACTTGGTCTTACGTATAACAAGCTCAGAGTTACTTAATGCTATACATTAATGCATGCCTTTCATTCCAACAGCATGGGTTTTCTGTTAACAACTTTCGCTCTATGAGCCATGGCGTCCCAACCGATTATGTTATTCTTTGAGGTTTAACTCATCAGTTAGAATAGGAGAACCAATGGCAACATCCCATGAAATTCCTAATAAATTGTATAACGGGAGTATATATCTTGTACTTGAAATCTATTGCATGATCATTGGCAGAGGGGAAGGGGGCTCATACTCCATAGCTTTTGTGTGAGAGAGAGAGAGAGAGAGAGAGAGAGAGGAACTTATGATATTTGTTCTATAATAATTGCTCTTTAATTACTATCTAACCAAGATCAATTGATATTTTGTTATAAGCAAGATATGAAATCAGGATCTTTATTCAACAACAAAATACTCTACAACAAGTTAAGCTAAATAGAATACACATGCTAAAGTTAAACTAATCATACAAAAATTTACTGGATAGACTCTTAACATTTTGAAACATTTACTATCAAATTATTTAAAGGAACGATATGTCATTTTTCATTGTTAAGATAATTTTTATGCCACGCGTACCTCATTCAAAATAGGTACACATAAAATTATACATCTGGTCATTATTTAAATGATTATCTAAATTTATTTTTAAAATATCCATTGTGATCAATGTAAATAAATTTAGGTTACAAAGTAGAAGTAAATTTTATTGATGCATATTTTAAGAGTGCATACTTTTAAGAGAGAAAGTGTTCAAAATTTAGAAGGTATTACTATAGAAGTTATATAAAATACTGAAACTTTAGATTCTAATCCTTCTAGAAAATTAAACTCCAAGATTTGAACCTAAGAAAATTAATATCTCCTTAATTAGAACATTGATCTTAGAATATAGTTGTATATATCCTGTTAATCAGTATGATGAAATTCACCGTCTTACCGTTGGCCCAACGGTGAATATATGATAGAAACAATAACATATGTTCAATGATGTTTAAAAACATACTTAGGTTGCGTTTAGTATTGGCTTAAAAAGCCAGATTTTTTTATTATGTAGCTTATTTTTGCTATTATTCATAGATTTTATTGCACATTTTTGTACTATTTATAGATCTCACTGTACTATTTTAGTTATCTTTCAACTATAGTACTTTCAACAAAAAGTTTTTACTTTAAGCTAAATAAGTAGTTCCCAAAATGGACTCTTAGTGTCTGTTTGGCATGATTAATTTTGCCAACTTTTTTTATTATTCAGCTTATTTTTGCCACTATTCATAGGTCCCACTGCACTTTTTGGTGCTACTCATGAGTTCTACTATACTATTTCAACTAACTTTTACATTTATTTATAATATTTTCAGCAATAAGTTTTCAGTTTCAGCAAAATAAACGAATCTCAAACAGACCCTTAGTGTACATTTGGGAACAACTTATTTAGCTTTCTTTCCATTAAAAAATATTTAAAAAATTATTTAATTTTTTGCTAAAAATATTGTAGATAAAAGTTAAATAAAACTGACTTTTTTTTTTTTTAATGAAAGTATTGTAAAAACAAAAGAGGAATAAAAATATATTGAATGTGAGACCCACAAATGGTGATATTACTGTTTACAACTTACAAGGGACAATAATGTTACTGTTTACAACTTGCAAGGGACAATAATGTTTTCGTAGCATTGACAGTTACAATGGACAATAATGTTATCGTTGCCTTGGCTTAACACGCATGGGACCCAAAAACTTAAACACACGCTTCAGATCAATTAGCTAAATGCAAGCACGCAGGCTAAAAAAGCAAAACTAACCTGGGACCCGCAAACAAAAGAACAAAAAAGCCAAATGCTGGCTAAAAAAGTGGATCCCAAACACACGCTGCAAAACAATAAGCAAAATGCAGGCAATCATGTTAAAAAGAAAAAGAAAAAAAAAAAGAGCATAAATTGACATGAAACCTAACAATAGTAGAAGAAAAAAGCCAAACGCAAGCTATAGAATTGGAACCCAAACTCACACTGTAAAAAAATAAGCTAAATATAGGCGAGTAAGCCAAATAAAGCATAAATTGACATGGTACCCGCAAATAGTACAAGAAAAATGCCAAACATTGGTCGAAGAAGTGGATCCCAATCGTACACTTAATAATACCCTCTCTCTATTGTGAATAAGTTTTTCTTTTTAAAATTTTTAACTTGACCTCTAATATAAATTTTAGATCCATTATAGTGCATGATCCACAATAGCATTCATATAAGTGCTTGGTATTGGATGCTTGATGGAGAGAGGGGGGGGGGGGGGGGAATTGGGGCTCCAATGATTATGGTATTTTTAAATAGATTCTATAGAGAAAAATTATTGCTAATTGCCCGAAATGAGAAGCAAAAATATTCTGATAAAGATTCTCAGTTGGATAATCGTTTAGGTAGCTTTTTTTTTTATTGATAAGTTGCATACTTATCCAATCGGTTTTTGACTTGCAATCTCATCGTAGCATTGAATGTTACAAGTGACAATAATGTTATTGTTGCCTTGACTTAACACACATTGGACCCAAAAACTTAAACGCACGCTTCAGATCAATAGCTAAATGTAAGCATGTAAGCCAAAAAAAAAAAAAAAAAAAGCAAATCTAACATGGGACTCGCAAACAGAAGAACAAAAAAGCCAAATGCTGGCTAAAAAAGTGGATCCCAAACGCACACTGCAAAATAATAAGCAAAATGCAGGCAATCATGTAAAAAAAAAAAGAAGCATAAATTGACGTGGAACCTACAAACAGTAGAAGAAAAAAGCCAAACGCTGGCTATAGAATTGGAACCCAAACGCACACTGTAAAACAATAAGCTAAATATAGGCGAGTAAGCCAAATAAAGCATAAACTAACATGGTACCCGCAAATAGTAGAAGAAAAATGCCAAAAATTGGTTGAAGAAGTGGATCCCAATTGCACACTTAATAATACTCTCTCTCTCTCTCGTGAATAAGTTTTTCTTTTTAAAATTTTTAACTTGACCCCTAATATAAATTTTAGTTCCATTATAGTGCTTGATCCACAATAGCATTCATATGAGTGCTCGGTATTGGCTGCTTGACAGAGTGGGGGCCGGGAGGAGGGGGGGCTCCAATGATTATGGTATCTTTTAAATAGATTCTATAGAGAAAAATTATTGCTAATTGCCCGAAATGAGAAACAAAAATATTCTGATAAAGATTCTCAGTTGGATAATCTTTTAGGTAGCTTTTTTTATTTATTGATAAGTTGCATACTTATCCAATCAGTTTTCAACCTACAATCTCACCCTCCACCTAAGACTTATAAGTTATAAGAAAAAGTTAATAAATGCCCTAGGGGCAAGGTTGTCAAAATCATCTTACGTAGGATCGTGAGAGGTAGGTGAAATCGTGGATCGTAGGATCAGATCATAGATTGTAAGATCTACATATTTTCGGGGATATTGAGCTTTTGCCCTTATTTTACAAAAATAACAGCAATATGTCCATGTTTTGAAACTATTTTCGGGGTGGCTCCAATGATTATGGTATCTTTTAAATAGATTCTATAGAGAAAAATTATTGCTAATTGCTCGAAATGAGAAGCAAAAATACTCTGATAAAGATTCTCAATTGGATAATCTTTTAGGTAGCTTTTTTTTATTGATAAGTTGCATGCTTATCCAATCGGTTTTCAACCTACAATCTCACCCTCCACCTAAGACTTATAAGTTATAAGAAAAAGTTAATAAATGCCCTAGGGGCAAGGTTGTCAAAGTCAGGTTCTTACGTAGGATCGTGAGAGGTAGGTGGGATCGTGGAAACTATTTTCGGGGGCTCCAATTATGGTATCTTTTAAATAGATTCTATAGAGAAAAATTATTACTAATTGCCCGAAATGAGAAGCAAAATACTCTGATAAAGATTCTCAATTGGATAATCTTTTAGGTAGCTTTTTTTATTGATAAGTTGCATGCTTATCCAATCGGTTTTCAACCTACAATCTCATCCTCCACCTAAGACTTATAAGTTATAAGAAAAAGTTAATAAATGCCCTAGAGGCAAGATTGTTAAAATCAGGATCTTACGTAGGATTGTGAGAGGTAGGTGGGATCGTGGATCATAGGATCCTACATATTTTCGGGGATATTGGGCTTTTGCCCTTATTTTACAAAAATAATAGCAATATGTCCATGTTTTGAAACTATTTAGGTCTGTATTCCTATTTTTGAAACTCGATTTTAACAAAATTGAGTTCGGTATAAAACTCGATATCCTCAAAATTGAGTTATATGTAAATTTTTAATTGAAACTCAACCTTAGTAAAGTCGAGTTTCGCTTAATTTTTTCTTTTAAATTAAGTGGCAAAATATGCATTTCCACTTGTAACTCGATTTTGTTAAAATTGAGTTTCAAAATAGGGACACGGATTTAAATAGTTTCAAAACAGGGATATATAGGTGAAGTGAACATTTACTTATTCTCATTATTGGGTTCTTATGACTACCGTTCTAATCATCATCAACTATTTTATCATCTATGTAGACATTGTATATTTGTATACTAGAGCTGCAAAAGAGATCAAGATACAACTTCACAATCAATTATTCAAGTTATACCACTCAGCAACAATTATAGAGCGTGCTCAAAAAAATCAATCAATCAATATACAAATACAAGCATACTAATAAAATTATATATAATAAAAACATTTTAGTAATATTATAACACAAATTAGTATATTGATCAAACAAATTTAACAACATTATAGCTTAAAATATAGCAAAGCCAATATAATTCTTCATTTAGAAATGATGAAGCATTCCTTCATTTGTATAATAAGTGAACTAAAAACTAGAAAACATTTGCTTAGGTTAACATAATTTTATAAAAAATAAAAATAAAAAGCCATCCCATCACAACATAGAAAAAAAAAACCATTAAAACTTCATCAAAACCAAAAATTTATCCTAAAAAAAAAAAAAAAAACCAAAAATTGATGTTTTGGTAGGATTAGTAGAATTGGTAGGATCCCATATGATCCTACACGATCCTACCATTTTTATGATCCAAGTGCGATTCTAAATATTTTAGTGAGGTGAGATCGTAAAATCATGCGATCTTATAATTCAAATCACGATTTTGACAACCATGCCTTGGAGCATTTGTTAGTAAATCATTTTAGGAAAGTTTGTATGAGGAAAAAAAAAAAAAAAAATTGGGTACAATCATACCAACACTAACGCATTGGATTTAATAAAAAAATATATATTATTTTAATAGTTTTTTCTATCTATTTTTCATAAAAGTAGTATGCATTTTTTTTAAATGATTTGTTAATTAATGTCTTAAATAGTGGGTTTCAGTTAGCTCAACTAGTAAAGTCTTTATAGTTAAATAAGAGATCTGGAGTTCATTCCTCGCCTACATAAAAAACCGATTAATGTTTTGGTCTGATGATAAAAGGTTATCAACATAAGTGAATGCCATAAGTTGTAAAACTCTCATAACCAAAAAAAAAAAAGTATTAAATATACCCTCTTAAATGGACTCTAAGTTATAAAGGTAAAAGAGTTTGGCTTACTTCGAGTACTTTTTTAACTAAAAATCTCATTTTGTTTTAAGTACACTATAACAAGTGATAGTGAATTTTAATCTCAATCTTTTATTTCATTAGTGAGTAATATAGTAGTTTCTAATTTCTCCTTAAAAGAAAATAATATTTCAGTTAAAAAAATATCAAAAATAAGTCAAACTCAAAGTAAAAATATGCATGATGTAATTTAAATGGGGGTGTTCAGTGATGAGATATGGAGAGCTATAATGCACTGATAATGAAGCTACACTCAATAATGCTGTGTCTTTATCAATGCCCTTTATGTCAGGCAATATTTTGACTCCACGGAGGAGAAGCTAGCATTCCAACTTTTTAACATTTTTTGGGGGTGTGGTAAGTGGGGAAGCATTCTTCTAGGTCGCTGTACCCTTTAGTTTATGGATCCCACGAATAGAAGTTCAATTTCAGTTAGACTTTGGTTTAGTTTACCTCATAAAAGTCGTGTGTTTTGAATGATCAAACAGGTTTGGTGAACTAAAAGTGCGCAGTCAATTATATGACGATTCCACTAACCAAAATGTTGGGCACCGACGAATCTAGGATGCGGTCCAGTCTTGATTTCTAGAATATTTATTGGTAACTTGCACGTAGCGGCTCCATATACCACAACTTCGATTTAACTAAATAATTCTCTTGACTTGGTAAAAAGTAATTGACTTGGTGTGCAAGATTTGACAAATTATGCATTTGGTGACGAGTATCCCATGCTGCTAGGCATTTACTAGAAATTTCCTTGTAGAATCATTTAAAAAAAAAATATATATATATATATATATAAGTTAATTAAGATCATGAAATTAAAAAATAATTTAAAACTTACATTTATTAGCTTGTGTATGAGAAATATATATATATATATATTGTAATTGTTTATATATTTTGTTATTAATATTGATTAATATTTTTTATATTAATTTTACTTTCATCTTTGCTCTTAATCTTGTGCCGCTTGAATTGAAATTATGACTTTGTCACTAGATTTTACCTCCAAGAGGATCCTATGTTCAATGGTGAAGATCTTGTGGTTTCGGGTGAAATCAATTGGAACGGCAAGAACCTTTTCTCATGTTTTTGAAAAAAAAAAAAATAATGTTATATACACAAAAAATTTCACAACAATTGAGTTGGCATGTGTTTATAGGTTATTTGAGTTTACAATTGATATCACTTTGTTACTTGCAACTAACAATTTGTCACGTCAACAATTGTCAAATTTTTTTTATCTATAAATTTTCTATTTTGGAAATGAAATATTGTACCAAGGCCAAATCCCTTTTGAGAGAAGATTGTTGCAGAGTATAAAGCGTGAAGTAAGAGTTAGGATTGAGGATTGTTTTTCAGGTTACTTGGCTTGTTTTAATGTGTTGTATGTTTTATCCTTGCTGTTCTTGTGCAATGCACTGCAGATTTAGCCTGCTTATATCATTTGTAATGAGTTTATCGAGTGTAATGATTTTATCATGTGTAATGAGTTTATGTGTTATCATGCTTATCATGTGTTAAGAGTAATGTTAGGACTAGTCCAAATTTTATTCCATAAGCATTACATTATGTCAATTTTTAAACACAAAATTTTTTAAAAAAAATTAAATTTTTTTATTATACTATTTATAGTCTTAATAACGTTTATTGTTACATTAGTTTATAAATCTTTTATTTTAAATTGATAAAGCTTTCATATTTTTCATTATTCAAATTAATTCTACTCTAGATTTAGCGAAAGTATTGATGTACATGTATCAAGCATCTATAACTCGCCTCTCACATAGCGTTGCATCTCATGTTTGTGAGATTTGTTAAGGGAGGGCACAATTTTAGCTTCCTACAGCTGCTCAAAAAACAAGCTTGCATGGTGCAATGTCGAATTCTATAAAAGATTTAAGTATGTATTTCTTATTATCAATAAGTTAATTTTGAGGTAAAATGACACAATTTACAGTCCGATAAAATGATATCAAAGCTAAAATGATGGATTCGAGTCACAAGAGCCTTATTGTGAGGGAAGATTATTGAAGGGACCACTTTAAAATAAGCTCGTAGGGTATTATGTCGAATGTCATAAAAATAAAAAATAAAAAATAAAAAAACTCAAGTGTATGTTGCTCATAAAAAACTAACCTGTGTCAAACAAGATTAATTCATCCCTTTGTGAGATGAACGTTGCATATATTCCATGCATATGGTATTTTTTTCCTTGGCGTGCCACATATTTAACTGTGACAAATGAAACTCAAGAGTCGTTTTCTTTTACTTATTTACCTTGTCCGTAGCTTCCACGTCCCAACTTGCTGGAGGTCTAGTTATACTTGGAAGATGAGGAATCCAAGTTTGAAAGTGGATGCCCTTGAAAGTTACCTTGGCAATCACTCGCTTTCTTTTTCAAAAAATAAATTGAAATTCACCCGCTTTCTTTATCGTGCAGGTGTACTTTCCTCAAAGGGACACACTTTTTGAATTTTCCCAATCGAGACGCGAGAACCTCGAAATAATATATGCGGGTCCTAGTCAGCTCCGAGTCAGAGAGGGCTTGGTAGTTAGTAAAATGTCAAGGCCATGTCATCGATATAGCTTTCCTGTTGGTCTCGTAATTTGCGCCTTACAGTGGGACCCTCCAGTTTGGGAAAGTACCAAAAAAAACAAGAACCTGAATTGGAACGTTGTCGTTGATCTTTACCCTAGGCTATGTCGCCACGTCAGAGTGTAACATCAATGATTTGGAGCCAAGCTTGAAGCTATTAAGCTAAAGCTTGGAGTTGTACTACTAAGCTTTGTCGTTTTCGGTACGTTCAAGGTTTTGCCTCGTGTACTCGAGGTGGCTACATGGACTGTACTTTGTTTTTTTTTTTTTTTTTTTTTTTTTTTTAAAAAAAAAAAAAAAAAAATCTATTGCTTGTTCTTTCATATAAATATACGAATGTAGTGAAAGTATTTTATTTTTAGTTGGGCATTTGAGCAGTGGTGCACTGCCGGCTTGTGAAATTTTCATTAGACGTACTTAGAGCATTTACAGCAGATATGGTATAATTTATGCTATTTTGCTACACTAAATGCCTACTTTATTATTTTACCACATCATTTTATAATATCACATTTATCATATGTTTTATCATTCAATTTTATACATTAAAATAATATTTACTACACATTAAAATAATATTTACAACTCATCAAACACAATCAACAGCCACCACACTGCTGCCAACAACCAACAGCCACCACCACACAACCACCATTTTCATCCACAACCCAAAACACAATTCAAAACAAACCCATAGCCCACCAACCTCAAATCAGAAGCCCCACCACCACCACCACCACCACCACCTCAACCACAAACCATGACAAACCCACCGCCTCTACACTCTCACCCACACCCACTTTCTGTTGGGATTAGTGCCCTTAAATCCTATTGTATGATATTATGTATGACATGATATATGACTTAATATTGTAATTAATAAAGTTGTTTTATTATTACCTAAAATAATGGTAACATGAATATTCAGACATTATCATTTAGTACATGAGATGCATAGTATGTGATTTATGTGATTTAGTCATAGAAGATATAAGTCACAAATTTTTTGTAAACTCAGAATTTTAGTTCGTAGTCAGTAATGAAATTGGATATTTCTTTTGTGAAGATTATAACATATCAATTAAAATGATTTGTCTTGATCATGGAAGTGGAGACTTCTAGTTGATATGTTGATATGTTTTAAGAGTTAAGACATATTGAACTGGACCGCTGCGAGATTTATTATTTTTCTAATAACTGTCAATTGAATAATAAATCTCACGACTTATATTTGCATGAACTCTTAATCCTGAGAAAATAATAGACCTGATCTTAAAGTGTAAGTTGATTTGATATATCAGGAGTGAGATCTAAAGTAACGTTCAAAACCTCAATATGTTAGACAGCCACATTTAGTCTTGATGGAACATATATTTTCAAGATGAAATTCATTGTCTTTTAACGGAAATATAAAATATTCTCTTAAGATAAGTTTAATAGGTTTAGTTATTTAAAGAGTTAGGCCTAACTACTTTGGTAAGAAATTACTAAAGTATATATTTATGAAATTGGATTTCATAAATATATAATGAATAACTTAAAAGGATTAAACCGGGTATTCAAGGATTAAGATGTAGTAATCTTCAAAGTGGTAGTCTATATTCATGACTTTGAATTACTACAAATATTTTATGAAGATGTTGCATGTATAATAAAGTCTTGGAATATAATTTATTAATAAGGCCTAGAGTGCAATTATATTTATATAATGGTATTAAATATAATTCATGGTAACTTTGGACTTATCAAGAGTTGACAGAAAAGCCCAGAGCCCATTGGAGCTAGTGTCTTATTGGTTCCTTTTGGTCCCACTCCAAACCACACACTAAAGCCCAATTGGAAAGGCCCAATAAGCCAGCCCAATTAGATAATCAGTTAGTTATAAAAGGGAGAAACATAAAAAAAAATTTCATTAGAGAAAAAAGTGAGACACCATTGTGAAGTGGTGTGTATGTGCGAGTGAAGCCATTCAATTATTCTTATTTGGAAACTGATTGAGAGACTACACTTCTTGGGCGTTAAGTGGAATTGGAGTGAATATTAAAAGTGTTTCCAAGTACTTATAATATTTTGTTTTGAGTTTCACCGCACCAAGGTACGCTATTTTGTTATCTGAAATTTATATAGTGCATGTTATCAATCATGAATAAAATAGATCCATGTTTGTTGCTTCCGCTGTGTGTTTTGTATGAGATACAAAACCAGATTTAACCAACACTTCCAAACTCAAAACCTTCATAATCCAAGTTAACCCAAACTCCAAACCCACCATCTTCATCATCATCATTGTCATCGCTGTCAACCCAGACTCCGACTTTGTCATCGCCATCATAGACACCGACATTACTCCCAGCCACAAAAGCTTCAACGACCAACACAACAAACCCATACCCATCCACTGCTGACCCATCCATTTGAACCCATAGCCTAGCCCATCCAAACCCACCCACCTTCGTCGGAACCGAAACCAGCCAACACAATCTGAACCCACACATCACCGTCTAAACCCAACCATTGCCCAACCCACCCATCAAACCACAGCCAAAAAGAAAAGAAAAAAAAGAAAAAAAAAACCATTGCTAGAGAGAGATTGGTGTGGAAGTGATTGTCAGCGTCGGTGTCGACGCAAGCGTGGGTGTCGGTGTGGAAGAGTAGTGAGGATTGGGGTAAGAGAGAGGAGAGGATTGGGGTTTGAGGATGGGACTGACGGAGAGATGAGAGAGAAAAAGGAATAAAAAAATAATAAAAGCATATGTCACATATGTCCATACCGTGACAAATTTGTAAGGATACTTTAGCATGTTGCAAATTTTATAAGATTTAGAACATCTGATAAAAGGAGGTCTTTGGTGTTTGGTGTGCCAGATGTGCCAAATATTTGGCATTTGACACATTTAGCATATCTAGTGCGGATACTCTTAGAATTAGCAAAAAGAAATTATAAATTAACTTAAAATCTATTCACAGGCCCCTCTCAACTTTTAGAATTTTCTCTCTCTCAAAATTAGAATCGGCCACTCAAATTTTGGAATTAAACCAATAAAAACATGGGCGGCTCTAGGTGCAGCCCAAGGGGTTCAAATGAACCCCCTGAGCTGGGCCAAAAAAAAAAAAAATTGTATATAAATTTTTTAATTTTATCCTCCTAAAATAAATTTTGAACCCTCTAGACCTAAATTTTTTTTAAGCTTAGCTTAAATGAATTTGAATATGATCATCTTAAAAATATCTTGGTCTTTTTAATTTAAAAAAAAAAAAAATCAATATGATCTAAAATATTGGGGGAAAAAATAGTAAGCTTAACAACAAAAGTATAAATTTTTGGGAAAAATATCATTTTCGTCCCTAAACTATCACAAAAGTTCGTTTTTCGTCCCTAAACTTTCAAAAGTTCTATTTTCATCCCTAAACTTTTCCAAATGTATTGATTTTCGTCCCTCTCACATCAACACACTGTCAAAGCCACGTCAGCACTCCGTCAGACGGAGGGACGAAAATCAATACGTTTGGAAAAGTTTAGGGACGAAAATAGAACTTTTGAAAGTTTAGGGACGAAAAACGAACTTTTGTGATAGTTCAGGGACGAAAAACGAACTTTTGAAAGTTTAGGGACGAAAAACGAACTTTTGTGATAGTTTAGGGACGAAAATGATATTTTACCCTAAATTTTTTCATCTTAAATCTAAAAAACATCATTTACATCTTAACAAATTTGAAATGAACTAATATATAAAAGTTTATTGTATTTAGATCTCACTTGGAGTTCACTTAACAACAATAAGTCATATGTTAATTGTATTTAAAAACAATAGATGATTTCTAAGATTTAATCTTAGCAACAATAATTATTATTTTCATCATATTAATAAACAATATACAATGAATTTATAGTTTATCTTATATGAGGAACGCTATGATCAAAATACGCTCATAATAAAGCCTAATTGGTAAATTATTACTAGTTGTTACTAATGAGAGAAAAAAAGTAATTACAGTAGTGAGTTTAAATTAGAACTAATAACAACTTATAACCTAAAATTTGTTGGAAAAGTGTTGTACAATGTTTTAGATGTAGCACTTCTCATCTTTTATTCTCTTGCTAGTACATGTTATGAAAAAAATTTGTAATAAAGAAATCATGTAGACCGCAAGATTCACTTTTTTTTTTAATTTTTTACCCAAAATACTTTTTATTGACCCCCTTAAAAATATATCCTAGAGCCGCCACTCAATAAAAATAAGAACCAAAAAATTAAATTTAGTTAAAAATAAAGAAGCTAAAAGAAATCAAAATCAAAATCTAGCCCATTCCTCAGCCTGTGGCTCTTCAAAGTCCAAATACTAACAAACTCAAATTCTCCTTTAACAAAATCCAAATCTCTCTCTCTCTCTCTCTCTCTCACATATATATATATATATATAGATTAAAAACCCTAAAATAACCAAAAAAAAAAAAAAAATCTGTTTCGTGTGTTATAATTACTGTGTGCATGACCCCCAACTGTTGGTTGCTCTGCTGTGCCCTGTGAGCCCGTCTCTCCAGGCTTTGCTTCAGACCAAGCCTGCAACCTCTGGTATCTGACCATCTCGCCCTTTTCTCTTCCTCTATTGCTCTGTTGCTCAATGCTGTAAGTTTCTGTCGATAGCAAGTTAGTTTACTGTTGTGAATAGTGAGTTACTGACTTGGTGTTGTACAACACCTCAATAGTTGTGGCTGAACATGAAAGGATACATTATTAGTTAATTACTTTAATTTAATTATAATATATAGGTGTTGTTTGTTTTTCGGGGTATTAAGTTTATGTTATGTTATATATAGTTTTTTTTTTTTTTTTTTTTTTTAATATATGAAGTTATTTTTTATTAAATTTTGTAAAATAAGTTTCTTAATAACCATCATCTTAAAAAATTCCTAACTGCTACTGCTTAGCCCTTGTAAATTTTTTCTGAACCCGCCACTACATCTACATATGAGCATATCAGTTATAGTATGTCTGCCACTATAAAAAGTCAAGCCACTTTGCCCTGAACCTCAAATCAACCCTCCCTTTCGAACTTTTGATTACTCATTATCAGCAAGTATTATAATGAGAACCGTTTCAATTGCTTTCACAACGCAGCTTGAAGTTATATATTTTTACGACTATTTAAGGGATTTTTCTTATTTGAAAATTTCAATTTAAATGCCCATTAACTCTTAAATTCATTCACTTAAAGACATGTAAAATTAGCAATTTAAAATTTTCTAATTTTTAACTAAATTTAAAATTAAAAAAAAAAAGTTTTCTCCTACTTCTACATTTCTCTCTCATGTTAGTTGTCAAGTACTAATATAACTTCTTCTTTTATGAAAAAAAAAAAAAAATGTAAAAATAAAACTGCATTTTTTTCCACAAATGTACCATTTTTTTCATCACAAAACTGTTTTTTTTTCCACCCACATTTCGCTCTCACATTAATAATCAAATACTAATATAACTTCTTGTTAAATAAAAAATAAAATATCGTGGATGGTAGACTATCATTATTCAAATGAACAAGTTGGAATTTATTTTTGGAATTTATTTTTCCCACCCATACAAAATTTGCTTTTCAATAGGAAGCGCAAATGTTGGCGATTAATGAAGATCTGATAAGTATGATAGGTTTCCTATGTTGAGTTTAACGACGTGGTGGTCACTAATTATTGATACTGTGATACCATGAGACTGAACGCACGTTTTTAGGCTTGATTCTTTGGGAAATATATAGGTATTTATTTTCTATGTGAATAACAAAAAAAAAAAAAAACTAACTTCCTCCTCTCTCTCTCTCTTTATTATTATTATTATTATTATTATATTACGAGACTTCCTTTTTTTTTTTTTTTTTTTTTTTTTTTTTAATTTTACAAATTCCTTATGGGTCCTTTTTTATATTTGAAAATAATGTTCTAAAGGTAGATCGAAAAGTCACACATCAAATTAGGTTGCAACTTTTAAACCAAACTTTGCTATATAGGTATTAGCACGTTTTCGTAAGTTAGCTAGAATTGGTTTGGTAGGTTTGGTTGGCCTGGTCGAGCTTACGTAATCTCATACCTTCACCTACTATTTGTATTATCAATATTGGCAGGAAAAGAAATAGCAAAATCTCCTTTTAAGAATCTACAGCGTTTTAATAATAATAACTACTTATAAAAAAATAATAATAATAATAACTAGTCTCGCCACATGCGATTCATGCGTGCGATGAAACTTTTTTTAGTTTAGTGTCAGTTTTTCATTTATCTCAATTTGAGACGTTCTTTTTTCTATCCTATTAAATCACACGCATAGTGATTTTTATTTTGAACATAGAAAAGACATTCATTAAAATGGGGGATTAAAATTGGGGGGGGGGGGAATCAGTACAAATAGATGTGAAGAGAAAATAATTCAAACACCAAGATAAATATATAAATAAATTATTAAAAAGACAAAAAAGGGAGCGCATTAAAAATTACATTTTTTTAATAATTCAAAAATAAAGAAGAAGAGATTTGAAAAAATAAAAACAAAAACCAAAAAAAAATGTGGGATTAGAATTCAGAAGAAAGGAAACCGAAGAAAAAAAAAAAAAAAAAAAAAGAAAGAAAGAGAAGAAGAGAGAAACGTTGTCTTGATAAAGGGAAAAAATGAGAAAAAAAAAAAGGAAAAAAAAAAGAAGAAGAAGAAGTGAAAACGTTGGCTTTAGTGGTCCTATTTTATAGCCAAAAAAAAAAAAATTGTGTCTTTATTTTTTATATATAATTTTCATTTTGAGAATCTAATTTATAAATGGATAAAACAAATTGAAAATCAACAAAAGAGTAACCCTATTTCTTAAGCAATGTTCTAGTGGAAGTTAGAATTGTATTTTTACTGGATTGTCCTTTAGTTTTGTTTTTACTTAAATATAGAAGTGTAAGGGCATTTTTAAGCAAAAAAAAAAAAAAAATGATGATTTCAAATAGGGAAAGCTCTATAAATAGTAATATAGATAAGTTTTACCCCAAAAAAAAAAAAAGTTTAGACGTAACTTTTATTATAATTGGTTGAAGTGGTATATTGTGAGTTAAAAAAAGAAAAGAAAAAAAGTGATGTCAATGTCAAAAAATAATTGTTCACTACTCACAGTAAACATTTCAACAAATTATGGCCAAAGTTGTGTTCCTATACTTATTGATTCAAATGTAAATCACATCAAAAATAAATAAATAAATAAATAATAGTAAAAAACATGTAATTTTGGCATACCTTGCATGCAAGACCGGCTTAACAATTTCGGGGGCCCTAGACGAAAGTTTTAAATGGGGTATTTTATTATTTAATTATAAATTCATAGTCTTTCAGAAAATACTAAACTTGATCTACTAAGACCAGCCCACTATCCATCCATACCATTAAATCTGATTTCTTTAAAAATAAAAAATAAATAAATAAAATGTGTAGGACTAGGATCAATGCTTTAAGTGGGCCCATTCCATAGTCTTCTAGAGAATTTTAAAGAAATCAAAATTCAAGAGTAAAAACAAAAAAGAGTAAAAACTTAATAGTACAACAAAAGTTAAGCAAAAAAGGAGAATAAAAACCAAACAATAAACCATGAAGAAGACCAAAGAGGCAAAGGGAAAACTGAAGAAAAAACAAAAAACGAACCTGAAATGAAGATCTGTGAACACACCAAGTCTATTATCAACACCAATTGATGAGTAAGCTAACTAAAAAGAGTTTTTTTTTTTTTTAATTTAATTTTATTTAATTTTATTTAATTCTTAGAATCAAGATGGAGAGAGTGAGTGTTTTTCTTCTTCTTTCTTTTTTCTGCCTTTTGTTACTTGTCTATTCCTTCTTTTTTCTGCCTTTTATTATCTTTTCTTTTGCATTTTGTTACTTGTATATTGAGAAAATCAGTGTCTCTTTCTCTCCCTCTCTACATTTCAAGTAATAAACATGAGTTTTCTTAATGAAATGTGGTAAAAATGTTTGATCTAGAGGATACTTGGATGTGGTGATTTTTTTTTTTTTCTTTCTTTCTGAGAAAGCTAAAGATTTGTTGATTTGATTGGACTTCATGTCCTTTTAGCCTTTACTTTGTGAGAAACGGTTAGAAATAACTTGTTTTTTTTCTCAATTTTCAATTAAAAGCTTAAATAATTTGGCAGGTCTTAAATCTTTTGGGCGGGCCTTACTTTTTTTTTTTTTTTTTTTTTTCACAACATTATATAATATATTAGTATTATTGGGGGGGCCCTCTTACAAGTGGGGCCTTAGGCAGTGGTTTAAATGGCCTATAGATTCAGCTAGCATTGCTTGCATACTGCAAAATCACTATGAATTGTGAAAGGCATCAAATAGAAGATTACTTGTCTATTCCTTCTTTTTTCTGCCTTTTATTATCTTTTCTTTTGCATTTTGTTACTTGTATATTAAGAAAATCAGTGTCTCTTTCTCTCCCTCTCTACATTTCAAGTAATAAACATGAGTTTTCTTAATGAAATGTGGTAAAAGTGTTTGATCTAGAGGATACTTGGATGTGGTGATTTTTTTTTTTTTTCTTTTTGAGAAAGCTAAAGATTTGTTGATTTGATTGGACTTCATTTCCTTTTAGCCTTTACTTTGTGAGAAACGGTTAGAAATAACCTTTTTTTTTTCTCAATTTTCAATTAAAGGCTTAAATAATTTGGCAGATCTTAAATCTTTTGGGTGGGCCTTACTTTTTTTTTTTTTCACAACATTATATAATATATTAGTATTATTGGGGGCCCTCTTACAAGTGGGGGCCTTAGGCGGTGGTTTAAATGGCCTATAGATTCAGCTAGCATTGCTTGCATGCTGCAAAATCACTATGAATTGTGAAAGGCATCAAATAGAAGATTACATAAATGAGGATTCTCTAGAGAACAAAATGGTGTTGTTGGCTTCTGGTTGTGTTAGAGAATGCTCATGACTAACGGAAGATTGTTGATGGGGTTCTATTGTGTCCCCAGCCAATCTTCATTTGAGAGAGAGAGAGAGAGAGAGAGAGAGAGAGAGAGAGAGAGAGAGAGAGAGAGAGAGAGAGAGAGAGAGAGAGAGAGAGAGAGAGAGAGGAAAGAGAGAGAGAGAGAGAGAGAGAGAGAGAGAGAGAGAGAGAGAGAGAGAGAGAGAGAGAGAATTTGTTGATGAACTATATTTCAGGTATTGTTTATTTGTTATTTGTGAATGCTAAAGTGGTCATCCAGAGACATGGTAGTTTTGGATAGGTTTAGTCATATATTTCTTGAAAAGTTATTTCATAGTAGTTTTGGGTAGGTTTAGTCATATATTTCTTAAAAAGTTATTTCACATAGCTTAATGCTAATGCTCTTTGTGGAATTGGAGAGTTTGCTTTAATTTTTTTTTCGTTCAATTCTTTTTTTTAATTAGTTGTGGAAATAGCATTTGTATAACATGATAATCTGATTTTTTTTTTTTTTATAGTAATTTAATGTTTGATAGAAATATGTATTGTTTAAGGTGGTAACGAGTTTATTGGCAAAGTTTGATTGGCAATCTTCTATTATAAATTTGGTATCAATATTTCCCCCAATAGTCAAATTCCAATTATATTTTTCAATATTTTTAATAAAAATATCTAAAATTTAAATCCTCATTTTTTCCACTTAAAGTATAAGTAAAAATTCCTCCCAATAGAAAAGACAAAATTCCCTAAGGGTTGGCTTGGTTTACGTGTATAGAAGAAGCAATGTCCTCCTTTGACAAAAAATAAAAGAGAAATAAATATAATTTTGTCGTTTTTAATTACATGACAATGGAACACATAATTGTATGTTGTTTCCCAGAATTTGGTATGTGAAAGTGAAACAAGCGTGCCATTTTCCTCAGTAATCTAGAAGCAACAGCTTAGTTTTAGATGGAGAAGAAAATGTCATTTTCCGCAGCTGAGTTTGAGTCTTTTCATGAGATCATAGGCTTAGGGTTTTAATTAATATCAAGTTTTTTATATATATAAAAGAAAAATTAAAAACTGGTTAGGGGTTTCAATCAGGGGTTTTCAATATCATTGTTGAAATTATCAAAAGGCTTTTGACTTCCTATGTTAAATTTAACCTTAGTTTAAAGTGTGAAACCACAAGGAAATGAAATTGACAAGTACATCTCCCTCAAGATCTTAGTCAAATTTGAATTCACTAAGTCATGGAAAACTAAAGAAATTAACAAAATTGGCTCACTGTCAAATGTTGTTTGGTTCCGTGTTCCTCGTATCATTCTCGTCTTGTTAAATCACAAAACAAATTGCACTGGAGTGTGGACCATGTCGTTTTGCGGTGCAGCCGTGCGCTTATATATCCTCTTAGCCGTCCATATAAGAAAACTTATATATAAATCCCATAGCATCTAACTCCATTTCCTGGAAATAACCTAGCTAGCTACCAAGCATAGGGTATTTGCAATTTGCTTCGAAGTTAAGTAACATATTTGGCTTATGCACATTGCTCAAGCTCAAAAGTGTCCCATTAGTCAAAAGTAGCTTATATTATATTATATGGTTTATATAATGTTTTGCAATCTCTCTTTTTTGATTGAATTTTTATTTTTGTAGCCATTGCGTGTGTTGCAGCTGTGGAACTTGGAAAGAAAGGTACCAAAACCCCTTTCCTCAAAAGACAATTTATAATTGAAATGTATTATATATAAACTAATCTCCACGTTTACAATTACATGAACCAACATTTGACTAAACAAGGTTTAAGAAAAGTGTAGAAAGACGAGGGTGTGGAGGACCCATCTATAGCTAAATGCAATGCCTATTGGCCAATGAGACGCAGAAATTAAACAAATAACTCTATATATTTTTCTGGTGTGTTCACATGGTTTTATCAATGTTGTCCAATCAGGTTTGGCCATTGACCTACCTGTTTTTTTTTGGGCAATGGAATCCCAAGTCTTACAAAATTGGTAGCTGAGAAGAAAGTCTATATTTCATTGGATGAGTGTTTATTATATATAGTTATCACAAAAGATCCTTTTCTTTTTTGCTACAATAATAGCTCAAAAAGATATTTAAAAAAAATAAAAATAAAAAATAAACAAAGGAATAGAAGTCTCTTTCGGTTCACCCTCAGTGCTTAGTAGGAGTAGTTAGCTAGACTCGAACTTTCCATTTTCTACCCTAGACTTCTAATGTCTTTTCACCTAAACAATAATGAAGAAAATTAAGCTTCTTTCTGAGAGTTGATTAAGTCAAAGTTTAAGAACGTATACGCTGCTCCTGGAATTTTATTATTAATAAATTATTATAGTTAATTTGGTCCAATATTTCTTTTATTGATAGATATAATAGATTTCAACTTATAGTGTATGTTCTATAATAATTGTTTTTTATCATTATGTTAAAACACTAATATATTTTTTTTGGTGTAGGCGATATTCAAATTCAAGTCCCTTTAAAAAAAAAAAAAAAAAAAAATCCTAATTCCTAATTCTACAATAAAAAAATAATTTTTTTTTACTAATTTATCTAATTAAAACCCAATTTTGATTTAATAGTTAAATAAATGCATGGTGCAAAATGGTCAAGTAATTGAGAGACGGTCAATATATATATATATATGCTGTGGAATATTTGGTGCAAAATGGTCAAGCTCAAGTGTGAATTTATTTTTATTTTGAAAGGTTTACTGTTCTTACTTTAAATAAGACAAAGTTTAGTTATAAAATTAGTTGTAACATAAAATTACAAACTTACTCAATATTTTTTTTATTAGAAGTGAATTTTGATAAACTCACTATTGGATTACATATTCTTCTTATATCTTCCGTATTTACAAAATTTCTAGAAAATTAAATATCAATAGTTATATCATCAAAAAATTGTTTAAATTGAAAGTTTTTAATTATAATTTAAAATTTATGTATAAGATATAGACTTATAAATTATATAGTAAACAATATCCAATTAACACAAAATTTGATATGTGTATTAAAAGAGTAAAGAACATGCAATTCAATATTTAGATTTTCAAAATATGTAGTAATGTTTATTTTATTGAGTAAGGTTGTAGCTTTAGGTTACAACTAATTTTGTAACTAGACTTTATCAAAATAAATATAATAATAATAATAAAAAAAGGGTGTAGTTGTCATAGTGTGAACGAAATCACTATAGCTTCTAACAAATAGCATCTCATGTTGTTTGAACTTTAAGCCGTTATTTAGGGTTTTAAGTTCAAAGTTTGAACTCATGACACCCTTTTCAACCAGAATGTGGAAGTTTGCATTCTTTCAACAATTCAATTGTTTACTAATAATGAATGGACTGTGTTGAGCGTTTCCGTGATCACTAAGGTAACTGGAAAATATTTCACATCTAAGTAGGACCGGTCCTTAATACACATCTACATGATACCATATAATTGTGATCATTTAGTTGCATTTCTCTTGATATGTATGCACTAAACCATCATTAAGACACTGTATATAAAAAATAAAAATAAAAACGCTTTAAGTGAATCCACATATAAAAATGATCTACATTCATGAACTCTCTGTATAATGCATTTTTGAAAGAAAACCATAATACATGAAAGAGACTGTAGAATCTAGAAATTACTCTTATCATTTGACTAATATATTATTATAGATTTATAGCACAATAGTAATCTTTTTTAATTAATCCAAGATAACTCTTCACCCGGTTCTAATGACTATTGTCTTCTCAACACATGAAAAGGCAACTTATGTGAACAAGGACCATATAAATATATAAATGTACGTACAAATTGTAAATTTGTAACTACAGGACAACTTGGGAACTATTCATAATTCATAGATATAAAATAGTTTGAGGATAAAATTAATCGAAAGAATATGCTGTGCATATATAAATAACGAGCTGGTGCCACAAACAATAGACTTCCCACACTGATAAAATAAGTAAAAAATAGAGTACCCACACGAAAAAAAAAAAAAAAAAAAACACTGTAACCTATACATACTATGTACGCTTTTAAGAGATAGAAAAGGCTGCATAGGTGGATAAGAAAGTAGAGAAACCTGTTAATGTAGAAAGAAAATAAAAGACAAAATTTCCTAAACTTTTAATTAATTAACTATTAATCTGACTTTTGTATCAATTGATTTTTCAAAGAGTTTTTGATTGTCTCTATTATTTGTAGAATTTGATATGCTAAAAGCTTTGCCAATTACTGTACATTATACATCCTAGCATTTGGTTTGATTAGGCTTTTTTATTTTTATTTTTTTGAGGGAAAGCATTTGGTTTGGTTTGAAGAATATCCACAACATCCAGCTTTTCAGGAATAAAAGTACATAAGAATCTAGATGCCGGAGATTAAGTCAAATCTCCTAACATTAACATATACAAAACAAATAAGTATTTCAATTTTTTATGTTTTACCAGGACATCATGCAATCAAAATTATTTATTTACTCCATTAGGGCATTAACAGAATAAAAAATTCTAAATATGAGATTAAAAAAAAAAATCAGTGAAGATGAATATAACCATAATATTAAAAGAGTGGAATAGATAGAAGTAGTACTTTATTGAAAAAAAAAAATTAACAAATTCCCTAACATAAGTACTTTATTAAAAAAATTAACAGATATTCTAAGGGTATTTGTTAATAAATTATTTTAGAAAAATTTTTATAAAAAAAATTATGTTTTGACGGCTTTTTCTATTTTCCATAAAAATGACATTAAAATTTTACTAAAATGATTCACTAACAAATGTTTTAAGGATAAGGCAAAAAAAAAAAAAAAAAAAAGAAAAAAGAAAAAAAGAGATGGGATGCACATTCCCCCAGAATGAGAATCATGTTGTGGATTCCCTTACTTGATCTATTTATAACAAAACAAAGGAATGCTTGGAATCATGAGAGATTATTGAAAATCAAACTACTGATAATTTTTTTAATAAAGAAAGATAGTTAAAGAAACTATTGTTTTATGAGGAAAAATCACATTGACCGCTCCTAAGGTTTTCTGTTATTACTTATCACACTAACCTCTCCTCTAGTTTGGAATATGACATTCTTCTCCGTTAAAATGCTAACTATTTACACTGGCATTTCCTGGATGATTGAAAAAAATGCTTTAAAAACTCTAATAAATATAGAATTTCCAAATAGAGTGCGTGTGGATGATCATTTAAGTGGATGATAAAATAGAAAATTCAATTTTTTTTATTATTTTTTTTAGTCAATTAGGGGAGGTCAGTATAAATAATTTGCATTTTAGAAAAGAAGTGAGTGTCTTATTCCAAACTAGAGCAAAAGTGTATCTTATTCCAAACTAAAAGTGAGATGAATATAGTAACTGAAAATCTTAAGAGAAGTAATCGTAATTTACCCCATTGTTTTATGTATATAATAATAGTATAAGTGTATAACCGACAATACAAAAGGAGGGAGGCGAATTACAAAAACCTTCGTGAGGCTTATTATAACTTCAACTTTGGTGCTTTTATTTTCAATATACACTAGTTTTCTCCCTAAATATATGATTTACACTTACCTTATTCTATTAACCATCTATAACAACAAATTGTTCATGCAGTTTTTTTTTTAAAATTTTAATTTTAGTACCAAGTGATCCATTTATGTGGCGTTTGGTACAGGGTAATGTTTTAGGATTCCTATGAGTGTTTAAAGATTCCCATATTTGGTTGCAAATTATGCTAGGGAATCAGATGCCAAGGGAATCTGGATTCCCTCCTTAAACTCCTCTCAATAGGAATGTGGATTCCTTTTAAAACAGGTGGGAATCCAGATTCCCAAACTTAAAGGAAATTGTATTTTTTATAAATTGACAATTTTAACCATTTTTTTTAAATGACTTGGAAGTTCACATTCAAATCTAAGGATAGAATGGAAAAAATAAATAATTCATTTAAGATTCCTGGGAATAAACTAAACATAGGAATAACTACATTCTTAGGAATGTGATTACATTCTTAGGAATGTGAATCACATTCCTAGGAATCTGGATGTCAGGAGTAATGTGGATTTCCTCGTACCAAACGCCACATCATAGTGTTCGTTGGGAATATCTTATTTAGTTTTTTACTTAAAGACTTTTTTATAAAAGCACTGCAAATAAAAATTTAGAACTAAATAAAATAAGTTGATTGATTTTTTTTGCTAAAAGTATTGTAGTAAAAAATTTGAAAAAAAAGTAATATAAAGCCTGCAATAAGAAAAAAAGAAAAGTTTTTACGAATATATGCCCTTATGGTATATATTAGCCATCCATTCTAGAAAATTTTTGGGTAAAATATCATTTTCGTCCCTAAACTATCATAAAAGTTCGTTTTTCGTCCCTAAACTTTCAAAAGTTCTATTTTCGTCCCTAAACTATCACAAAAGTTCTTTTTTCGTCCTTAAACTTTCAAAAGTTCTATTTTCGTCCCTAAATTTTCAAAAGTTCTGACGGAGTGCTGACGTGGCTTGACAGAGTGCTGATGTGGGAGGGACGAAAATCAATACGTTTGGAAAAGTTTAGGGACGAAAATAGAACGTTTGAAAGTTTAGGGACGAAAAACGAACTTTTGTGATAGTTTAAGGACGAAAATAGAACTTTTAAAAGTTTAGGGACGGAAAACGAACTTTTGTGATAGTTTAAGGACAAAAATAATATTTTACCCAAAAATACTTAACTTTTTGACCAAAAATGACTTTTGGACCAGGGCACTTTAAGCTAGATGAAGCAAAACAAAAGCTCTTTTTATGGGACCCACAAACGGTTCATGTTTTAAGTAATAAGCTAGCTTTTAAATTGTAGTCAAACGCACATATAGTACTCAATACAAAAGTCGAGTTGACCATCTCATGAATTACAACTTAAACGTAGTTCTTAGTTAAATATTAATTTTACAAATAAAAAAGAGAAGTATTTAACAAACTTCCATTTAATAATATAGACTAAATGAATTTCGGTTTCATGATGTAAAGTATAAAAAGTCATATCAGATTTTTTTTTCTAACTTTAAAAATAATGGTTGCATTTAACAATGGAAGTCAGAAAATTATGTGACTAGAATTTTCTAACAAAGAGAATAGAGCTTCATAGTCATAAAGACAGATAAGATATATATATATATATATATAAATAGGATAAAACTTAGGTACAGTACCTTAGGTGCTGTTCCTTAGATTTCTCTCTTAAAATTTAGTCATATATCTATTTAACTAAAAAATATACTTCTATTATATGAAAAAAAATTCACATGACATAATTTTAAAAGAGGAACTTAAAGAATAACACATAAGTATTGTATTTAAGTCTTACCCATATATATACATAACACAAACCCAAAGGTTTTGAGAAATACTTCCAAACACAAAACACTTGTAATTTCACCCGCAATAGTGATGGTTATCGATAATTATATAGGTAAATAAAAATTTAATTTCTAGTTTTCTGTCTAAATAGATTTGAAAAAAAAAAAAAAAAAAAAAAAGATGCCATGTGATTAGCATTCAACTTTAATGTAAATCTTATTTGTTGATTTTTTTTAAAATTTTAAAATTTATATTTGTTAATGATATTGGAATGAAAATTTTAATTTTGAAAATAAGATGATAGATTTCAAGAAATATTTTATAATTTTCAAAAAAAAGAAAGATAAATTTTTTTTTTATAAATTAAGTGAAATTGATAGCGCCCATAGTATTGAACCTTTATTCTAGAAGACTGAGCACGGACTCCGGCCGCACATTAGATCCCAACGTGATAGCTGAGAAAAAACCAAGCAACCGTACCTGGACCCCAAAGTGGGCCATATATAGCACCGAAATCAATCTCGGCCGTTCCTCTCTACCCTTATATATATATATATATATAATAATAGTACTACTTTTTTTTTTTTTTTTTTACCATTTTCAGCTTTTACTGCTTGGCTCTCCTTTTTTAGGCACACTATCTTAATTAACTATAACAAAGGCCTATTTGACGGATTGTGGGCATGAGCCACGTGACCTCTCTCCCACGAGATTCTTGTGGCTCCAGCTGTTAAAAATAAAAATAAAAAACGAAAAAAAAAACCTCTTTTTTTTTTTAGAAAAAAAGAAAAAAGAAAAAACCTCTTTTACCCAAAAAAGAACCATTTTTCCATGTGACACCCTTTTCACACTTCCCTTTATCAATACTCCCTGCTTGTTGCACAAGATTCACATGCATGATACCCCAAAAAATAATAATAATAATAATAATAATATTAGGGTAAAGTTTAATGGATCGTTGCACAAATTTATGACATGAATTTATCATCACTCACACATATTTCAATAAAACTTAAACAATATTACTTAGAAATCTCTTACCAAACAGACCCTAATTTAGTGGTTATCCTAAGAATTTGTTCTAATGATTTTCAATACCTCATAAGATTCATGAAGTCTCAAAAAGAAGAAAAAAAAAATCATAGTTTTTATTCAGTGTTTGTTTGACTAAAGCTTATAAACTTAGCCTTTTGTTTTTAGTTTTTATGTACAGTTTTTTTTAAATCTCTCCTTTTTTTACTTTTTGAAAATATAAACATGAGTATATTTTAGCATACTTTTAGCAATAAAACTAAATAACTTGTTCCCAAATGGACAATTAATATCTTAAGATCACTCCTAATGATTCTTTGAAAAGGTTATTCCCTGTAATTATTTGTTTCATATATATATATATATATATATATAAAGATTGGATAGGGTGAGTTAAGGGAAATTTTTCAATGGCAAGTTGGGAAATATTCCAAATTTCCATTGACCCACCAACCTTCAAAAACAACAAGTTTGGTTGAAAATTTAGGTGATTTCGACTCAACAAATTGAGCGAGTTAATTTTAATTAATGTTGTATACTAAATTTTAGAAATAATTTTACCATTTACATACAAATTTAAGAAGTTGTATTTTTTTATCAATCCTATAAACCCTTAAAGGAAATTTAGGAAATGACTCACTTTTCCATAAATCAAAGTACACATGCCTTAAGGAATTAGTATTTTCTAACTTTCCTATTAAAAAAAATAAAAATAAAAAATCTATGAGTACGATATCCATTTCACTATGTATACTTTTAAATATGTTGGACAAGTGTAATTCACTTTTCATATTAACATGTCTAAATTATAGAGTTATCACCCAAAAAAAAAAATGATATTAAGGGTCCATTTGAATATAGCTTATTTTGCTAAAAACTAAAAATTGAAAACAATAAAATAATAATTAAAAAGTTACTGTTCATTGGCTGGGTATTATTCAAAAAAAAAAAAAAAAAAAATAAAAATTGAAAACAATAAAATAATAATTAAAAAGTTACTGTTCATTGGCTGGGTATTATTCAAAAAAAAAAAAAAAAAAACACAAACGCAGGAGCTAGATGCAAATGCAGGGAACCCAAATGCACACTAAATTTAAACTAAAAAGATATGTATATATAGGTGGGTTCAGTAGGTCTTGGTAATTTTAAAAAGAAGAAAGTTTCTCTGCAACCTGGATTGCAGGAACTCTCTCCAACCTGTGATGTGTCTGCATCAGAGAGTGACACCTGTCCAACCCACTAAAGCTGAAATTCAAGAAGTAACTCCCGTTACCTCAAACGTTATACCACTTTTCCATATATTTTTTTATTAAAAAAAAAATTTCTCACCATCATCACCTGAACAAACACTCTGTCCTTTCTCTCTCCAAAATCTCACCCTCCAAAGCCAAATTCCCCTCTTCACTATCCCACTTCACACACTTCCTCACGAACCCAGGCGGCCTCTGAAACCCCAAAAAACCACCACCACAGCTCTCCTTCGCCGCCACGAAACTCGAAGACACGAGCTGTGTATGTGCCTGTACCATTTTCCTCCTCTTTCTTCTTCTTCTCGAATCGGTAACAAAGACAACGGAAGGCAAGGAACGAGACTGGGGCCGAGAGTTTGGCGAGACTAGGAGGCGAGAGCAAGAACAAAAGGTGGTTGTTGTGAGAGAGAGCATGGTTCAGGCATTTCGTCGAACACTTCGAGGGAGCATTACCATCGGAAACAATAGATAGATCAAATCCCTTCTCTCTCTATTGGCGCTACTCCTTCCAAACCTCTCTCATTCTGCCGTTCCCATCCCCCACCCACACTGTCGCCGCTGAGAACCACCCCTCCAAAGCCTTCTTTTTGTGGCAATCCCTGTGTGATGAAGATAATTATTTTTGCGGGTTATATCTATGACAAAGACAAAGACGATTCTTTTCGCAGTTACCTCCATGACGAAGATGTATGATTTCGTTCGCAGTAATCTCTATGACGAAGACAAAGACAGACAACTGCCCAACCTTTTTTGAGGTTTGTTTTCCATTAACAGATTTGAGATTTTTAATTTTTTATGCGTGGTATAAAACAAGAAATTCTCAGACTCCAAATCCTTATGAATCACCCCATGCTCATGGCAAAGCTACAGAACTGAGTTCCATAAGTGACCCACGACAAAACTACCGCACAAACCCAGCCACTTTGAAAATCCACCTCACAACCATGGCAACAAGCGACCCACGACAATGATCAACCTAGTCACATCGAAACCACCACTCAAGCCACTCACGGAACCCAACAATCCACTGCACCGATCGACCCAGCCACACTAAAACCCATAACACAAGCCACCCACAGCACCCAGCCAACCATGACACTGATCCACAACACCTACTGCACCAATCCACCCACTCATGGCACCCAACCACACTGAAAATCACCACACAAGCCATTGGTGGAATGCCTTCCTTGTATTGGATCTTGGCCTTGACATTGTCAATGGTGTCGGAGCTCTCCACCTACAAGGTGTGAGAAAAGAAAGATGACAGAGGGTGTGAGAGGAGAGAGATGACAAAGGAGAATTGAAGGAGGAGAGAGAAGATAGAGAAGAGACTAGTTGCGAAAGAGAGAACACGTGAGAGGGAAAGAAAGAGAGGCATGAATAACGGGAGTTACTTCTTGAATTTTAGCTTTAGTGGGTTGGACAGGTGTCACTCTCTGATGCAGACACATCACAGGTTGGAGAGAGTTCCTGCAATCCAGGTTGCAGAGAAACTTTCTTCTTTTAAAAAAACTCAACCCACTACCCAACTTAACCCTTTACTCTATAGTTGTACTCACCCAACCCGCTTAGAAATCAATACCATATCCATGTGGGGCAAAGTGGGTCGAAGAATTTGAATGGATTGAGCAGGTTGTTGATCATAAACATAACTTTTTACACATATGTACATTTGTGTGTGTGTGTACATAGATGTAAAAGTTATGTTTATGATCAAACTCAATAACACAAAAAATTATATATGTATATAAAGTCCACATATGTACATAGATGTAAAAGTGATATTTCATTATCAAAATGCAATAATATTACCTAGAATTTAAAGTTCCAATATTCCGTCCTCACTTACACTTTGTTTGATTGGGGTGATTTGGGGAGGATAGATAAGGGGGAGGAGAAATTAGGAGGAAGTGTTGTTTAGTTGGGGCCTGGTTGATTTTTTTTTTTTTCCTCAGGCCAACTAGAATCTCATCTCCCCAATTTGAGGAGAAAATGGGAGAGGAGAAGGGTAGATGGAAAAGAGTCATTTACCCTTTCAATCCCTCCATTGTAGGTGTGTTTTGTTTGGTTTTTTATAACACAAACGTTAGTTTTTATTTTTATTTTTTATAAACTATTAGAAAAATGTTTTGGTTTTTTTAAAACTCAACGATAGTTTTTTTCCTTCTTTTTATAAAATATTAAAAAATTTATATAGTTGAGGAATGATAATAAAGTTATATTTTCAATTATCTCATTTTTCTTTTTAACTAAATAAAGTAATTTTTATCATTTTACTTTTATATTCTTCTCAAATACTCACAAATCTCTTTTATCTCGCCATTTATTCATCCTCTCATCTTTTTTTATTTATTTATTTTTTTACTGTTCAACCAAACATAGCCAAAAAGAAAAGGAAATAATTTTCAAATCAGCTCTTCTTTTTTTCTCTAAATAAAAATAACATATTTTCAGGAGATAGAACTATGTACACGCTTAATATGTTTAAGAGAAGTACCCAAAAAAAAAAAAGGCAAAAAAAAATCCCACACGTGTCAGTCCACAGTTACCTTTTTAAGTCAGTCTAACTAGGACCCCACAAAAACCATGTACAAAACTATTTATTCGGTTAAACCCAAAAAAAAAAAAAAAAACAGTCGGTTGATATTGATTTTGCCATATTTACTATTACTTTTTAAATATTATATACATTTTAAAATCTGAAATTAAAAAATTTAGACCATTCTGTGGGTTTAATGGTAAATTAATGGCGGTGTTTCCCAATTCAACAACCGTGTTACCTTGTTAAGCACGTCTTTTGCTTCCCATCAAACTCTATAAATACCCAAACTTCTCGCACTTCAAATCCTTCCTTTCCTTTTTGTGGTACACAACGCACATAATATCACATTTTCTCCTTTTTAATCTATTTTTTTCTTTTGGTTTTATTTGTTTTCTCTCTCTGATTGAGAAACATTCTAGGGTTTTCTTCTTCTCCTTTCCGTTTTCTCGGAGGTGATTAATTTCTGTTTTTTTTCCTTATATTTCAACTTTGTTTCTCGCAATTGGTTTTTTTGGTTTCTCTGGGTTCTGGATTCTTAGTTTTCCCAAACGTTTGAAACGGTCGGTTTCGTGACGTGTCTTTCGTTTTGTTTCAGGTTTTTCTTTTTCGATCTGGTCGTGTTTGGTTCGTAGGAAAAAAAGAAACAAGAGAAAAAAAAAAAAAAAACAAAAACAAGTGACCGTTGCATTTTTTTACCTCGTGAATCAGGTACAGTCCTAACCTTTCTGTTATGTTTGGTGTTTGTTCCCGCTATTTTTCAATGTGATTGTAACGCAAATGCAACGTTGTTGGCGATTAATATCATAAAATTCAATGTTATTTTATGTTTTCATATGCGTTTTTCTGGATCTTTAGCCAGACGTAGATTTAAAAAGCGAACCTTTTTCTTTCTTTCTATTTTGAAAAAAAGAAAAATAAAAATTTAAGCTTTTCCTTTTCATTTTCATGGTTAAGATTTTACATACTTTGGTTTTGGACTGTAAGGTGTCTGACCTATGTTTTTGGTGAATTAATTGTTTGGTCCATTTATTTTTTTAATAACATGTAGGTGTGGAGCTGTATGAAATGTATAATAAAGAAAAGCAAATGATTTGACAGCCAATTTGTTTATTTTCTTTTCTTTACTTTAGTACAAATTTCTGTTCTGTCGGTTGCTGTGAACTAGGGAAATATATTCTGAAAATTTCGGCAACGCGTCCTAATCAATTTCCCTTAGATGTAACATGTAAGTGTTACCCTCAAAAGGAAATTTTTTTAACCAATAGCCCATGACCTTAGAATGGGAAAGAATAGCTGAATAGGTGTTGTTTTTAGGTGTAAATTTTCAATGGCGTCCTTTATGGTCGTGCCTAGAAGTTTCTTTAAGCATTGACTTGGTAGTAGAGACTATGAGATATTTTTTTTTTTTTTTTTTTTTTCTTTTACGAATTTGAAACTGACCTACTAGATCTACAAGTGAAAGCTACTTTTGCTCCAATTTGAGCCCATGTAGGCCCACACTTTGCATCATAAAATATATACACAGATATGTGATGATGCATGTATATGCATTATTTAAGAACACGGCTCCTAGACAAGATGGTGAGTTTAGCAATTCAATTTTCATTTACATCTTTAAAATGTAAAAGATACCTCCACAAAATGAAGCAACACAAATAAAAAATGGCTAGCTCTTTGGATCTGGGTTATGTGATAGTTGGAGATAATATTTATTATGGTTGCATGATTTCTTATGAATTTATGTTGAATGGGTTGTATATTACGTGGCTTGATTTTATATATATTTTTATAAACTTGATTGTATGATTCTTGGTATATTATATGTATCTCACATCCCATTAACATGGAAACATCATGTACACGGATTGTTTCTATTAAGGCAAAGAATATGAAATATTTATGGTGATGAGTGATATCCTGGGAGTTCTTAATATGATAATTTTGCTCCTAAAATATATGTCTCTATGGTTTCGTTTCTTAATCTTTTTCCTGGAAAAGAATAAAGTTTATGGTTCATTAAATCGTTCTGAATGCATTTTTCTGTGTTTTGGGTTTTTCAAAGTCTTCATCCATACATTTCATGGAGAATTATTATCATGTCTTCACTGTGAGCCTTTGGAGGAAATCTGTCTCTGTAGATCCGACTTTTATTATTCTCTCTAAATAAGATTTGGTCAAAGTGTCCATTTAACATAAATATACATTAACAAGACAGGACAGGTAGTAGTCTTTTTCCTTGCAGATTATTAATAGGATCGCTATCCATTTCAGAGTAAATAAAAAAAACTATTCGAATTGAAACATGCAGAAGAAATTTTGTTCTACTAGACAATTTTAACAAATCTGTTGAAGGCAATTGAACCGTTCAAACTTGAAAGATTGGCAACTTTCTTGACTGAAAACTAAAGTGGTTCTTGTGGGATCTATCACAATTCACTTGCACCTAAAATCTAGGTAGTAGGTGTCCCAAGCTATATAGCATGGACATGATTAAGTGTATGAGACGAAGTCAATAATTCATTTGTCCTTCTTGATTTGTATCTTTTCAAATGCTTCAGTGTATTGTCCGATTGAACTGGCTAAACTTGGTTGGTATAATTGTTTTGAGGAATTGCTTGACTTTTTCATTATGAGTTTGCTTTTTCATCCCTTAGAATGTCACATATCATGCAATGCTTTTACTTAGAACTCTTTTTCTGTAATTGGCCCCCCCATTTTTCTATCATAATTTTCTTGTTCTTGGACTTTTTTATATACCACCTCAATTGTCGAACCGTTTCATTTCCAAGAACATTAGTATAGAAATTCTACCTTCAGTCTTTTATGAAGTGTCGTTGGGTATCTCTACTGCACTTGTAACACTATTTTATTTTTTTATTAGACATTGTTGTCTGGATATCTCAACAGTTTTAATTAATTTTTCTTACTCTAAATCAGTAGACTCATTTGGATAATTCTCCATGCAGAAATTAGGTACAGTTTTCTGGTATTGGAAGGCAGAAATCAGTTCTTTCCCAAAGAACTTTGTGCAAATGATGTGCAGTTACCTGCTATAAATGCAGTGTAGCTTTGGAAATGAGAAGGTATACTTATTAGTTGGACATTTACTCTATTTAATTCAAGAGACTTTTTTATTCTGTGTGAACAATTTCAGCCTTTGATATAATGCTTTGATGTCTTCAATAGTTTCCAGGAATCGTGTGCTTGATGGACTGCGCGCCCAGCAGCAGTGACAAGAAAACATTGAAGAGGTGGTTTTTCATAGACAAAAGGGTTGGGTAAACAAATCTGGATAAGGAACCTGATTCTGCATATTGACTGACTGGCAGTTCATATCAAAGAATTAGATAAATTCCTTCTATAACTACTTTCCAAGTAATCTGGATCCAATGGACTTGAAAACGAATCAAGTTTCTCCTGTTTTAACTGATCCTGCACCCATAAAGAAGTCAAGACTAGGCATGAAATCTAGTTTGCTGCAGCACTCGAGTACGTTTATAATGATTCCAAGAAAAAAGCCTGGCAAGTTTGATGATGTTCGATCTAATGGTTGGCTGGATGCCATGAAATCCTCTTCACCCCCTCAGAAGAAGCTAATTAAGGATTTCAATGTTGAGGTTGCTTCAGATGATACTGATATTGCTTATTTCTCCTGGATGGTATATGCTTGTTTCTTTTGTTTAATTTATTAGTGGTTTACTTAAAAAAATTAAGTAGATTAACGTTCTTGTTTTGCTATTGATTCTAATACTTCATTTTCATTCCTGTTTCTTTGTGATGGTGCAGCTGAAGTATCCATCAGCACTCAACTTTTTTGAGCAAATTACTAATTATGCAAAGAACAAGAAGATAGCAATGTTTTTGGATTATGATGGTACTCTTTCTCCAATAGTTGATGACCCTGATCGCGCCCTTATGTCTGATGATGTAAGAGGGCGTCATATTTATGTGTTTTATGTCTAGATAGCCCTTTCCTTTATTTCCCTTACTGGTCTTCAGTTTTATGAATTCAAACAAATTGTTGTCAGATGCGTTCTGCTGTGAGAAATGTTGCAAAGTATTTTCCAACAGCGATCATCAGTGGAAGAAGCCGTGATAAGGTAGCTAAGTGTTCTCTTATTGAAGGATTTTTTGTTTTATCCATCTATTTACATATCCTCTGGACACCCTCAGTGTCTGATCCACTACATCTGCATTTTTTTCAGGTTTATGATTTGGTAGGACTAACAGAACTCTATTACGCTGGTAGTCATGGAATGGACATTATGGGTCCTCTCAGTCACACGGTGTCTGATGATCCCAATTGTGTTGAATCTAATGATCAACAGGTAAGCGGTGACAAAATCTTTTACAGCCACCCTTTCTATTAATAAAGTGATTGTAGAATTGGATTTTTTGGGATATTTTCTGCTGAATCTCTTATGCTATACTAATTATATAAATACTTTTCTAACTATTTTGGATTTGGTGTAGGGTAAGGAGCTGAATCTTTTCCAGCCTGCTAGGGAATTTTTACCTTTGATTGATGAGGTGCATAGTCCTTTTTATTGTGAATATCAATTTAGGGTAGTGTATAGGCATATCTTCTAATTCTTTATTGTTCTTGCAGGTTTTTAGAACCCTCGTTGAGAATACTAAAGAGATCAAAGGCGCAAAAGTTGAGAATCACAAGTTTTGTGTCTCTGTACATTACCGTAATGTAGATGAGAAGGTGACGGATTAATTTTGTTGCCTTGTTACCAATTTTTTTTTATAGTTGATCAAATAGATCATTTCTGCACAACTATAATTTCGCTTACAATTTTAAAGATGTTTCTATTATTTTCTGATTTCAGAATTGGCCTGTTGTTGCACAATGTGTTCATGATATTCTAAAGGGCTACCCTCGTTTGCGATTAACTCACGGGCGGAAGGTATTTATTATCTTGCCTGCATCTTGACACGTTTTATATTCCCTCTTGCAGTTTTCTATGCTTGTATGTAAGAGTTATTTTACAATGATTTTGTTAATCTGTTAACAATTTAGGTTCATGTTGACATAGAATTACTTGGTTTTTCCCTTTGTTAGGTTTTAGAAGTCCGTCCTGTGATTGATTGGGACAAGGGAAAAGCAGTTGAATTTCTACTTGAATCTCTTGGTATTGACTCCACTCTCTATTTCTGATTATAAGCAATAAGAACTAACGTTGGTTTTCTAATAGTTGGTTGTGTCATTATCTTATTGTTGCAGGGCTTAGTGATAAGAATGATGTGCTTCCAATCTATATAGGAGATGATAGAACTGATGAAGATGCATTCAAGGTAATCCTACTGTGACTGAATTCCATTGGAGATTGTAATTTTCACATAAGCAGCCAATTAACAATAAATTCTTGTATTTCAACAGGTGTTGCAGGGGGATAATCGAGGTTATGGAATATTGGTATCTCCTGTCCCAAAAGAAACCAGTGCATTCTACTCTCTCAGGAACCCAGAAGAGGTTTAAAACTTTGATTTACACATATCTATAACATCTTGAACATAATTTAGCCTTCTGTACATACTTGCATATAATTTTAGAACTGTTCAATATATAACAAACCCATCATAATATATGCAGGTCATGAAATTCCTCAACACCTTGGTGAAATGGAAGAAGCAGGAAGAAGCTAAATGCGCTATAGATTCGAAGAGGAGCATGTAGTAATTTACTTTATAGTATAGGCATTATATCTAAATTTTATGCTTACATAGCAAATGGAGGCTATTATAGCAAGCTGCATTGTTTCCTATCGGACTTGGCACTTTAGTTTTTTTTTTTTTTCCCTTTGTAAAGCCTTTTTCCCCAAAAGCGGTCTAAGTTCACAGTTCATCCCTTTAGTCGGGATGATTATTATTTAATATTATTTTCCGACATTGGTTTACCAATGGAATTTCTTTTCCTCTAAACGTGTGTATCCTTGGAATTATAATGCTCTTACTAGTTTACATATGTTTAGCTCTACTTGCAATATCATTTGAGGCTTAATGTGTGTCAGTGTGCCTTGTCAGTTGTCACATAATGTTTTAAATGAGCGTTTTTTTTTTTTTTTTTTAAGCAGAGATGGAAATTCTCATTTAAGGGTAAACTTGTGAGTACAATAACTTAAGGATCATGATAAAATAGACTCTAGTTCTGCTGGTGTCTAGGAAGCCCTAGGCCTGGAGAAAAACTCCAATTGTTTTAGAAGTTTTCAGTAACTGCTTTCCATTGCGGTCAAAGCTTCACAAATGGTGGGATTTCATTTTCTGAAGACTGATCAGAGCATGCTGATTATTTTTATTTTTATTATTATTTAAAGCTGATCAGACTGATTTTTTTGATGGATTATCATCAGATTGATTTGATTCTTGCTATCAAAGAAACCTAAAGGAAAGATATGCTTTAGGAGCTTATTTAATTTATTTTAGGAGCTTATTTAATTTATTTATGTACAGTTCCTTAATGTCTCTCACTTTTAATAAATAAGGATTAGAAGGTAATCCAACCTTTAATGCATGTTTGTTATTGTCTTCTCCCTCCTGTATGGCAACAAACATGACTTTGGGTTACCTCACAAAGTAGGAAAGGGGATGTTACATTTACCCGTTCAACAATAAGATAAATTTCTGATAGAACTTGCATGGATGCTTCTCTAATTTGACTAGGTCTGATTGAATTACTAGCTTTGTCTACAAAACGTGCATACTTTTCTATTGTACCTAGGCTGAATTACTTGCTGTCCCTATGCAATGATTTTTTTCTCCTCCTTCCTTATCATTTGTAGTTTATCGGGGTTATGAGCTATATATATTGAGGTAAATTTGATCGTATAACTATAGCTATTTCTTATTTGGTATTTTTTTTTCTCACATTTATTGATGTACACTCCGTACACATAATGTCCATAATTTCACATGCGATATCCATATATATTTTTTGTTTATGTCCATAATTAAAATGTGAAATGGAAAATGTGTATGAATGATTTATAAATGAGAAGCATGTGAGAATTAATAACTTTTTTTTTTTTTTAATAATAATTAGACGATTTTGTGACTTTAAATATGTTTGGCTATGGACCAAGTAAATTGGATATGGCCGTAAAGGACTATTAATTTTACTTCTTCGAGGTCAGGCTTCAAATAAGCAATCGAGTTGTAGCCTTGTAATTTGTCCAGGGTGGATTGGTGCAATTTTACAAATCATCTCAAATAATCTTGTGCGCATATTATTGATATAATCTCTAGGTGAAATCGCATTAAAATTTTATTAGTGGGTTATTCAGACTTGATACATTAATCTTTTGAATCCAGTAATAGTAAGCAGTAACAAGTAATTTGATCTACTTGCGAATGGATAAGGCTGGGTCAGGCCCAAATCTCTCGGCTATTGAATCTTTGGTGGGGTAGAATATACTCTCTAGCATTATTTTCTTAGTTAAATCTAATGTAAAAAACCAATATACTCTCTACCCTCTATTTTGGAGGGAGGGGTTAATTAGTCTTTTAATGTTAAATTTCGTTAGATTTAAACATAAAATAAATGAAAGAGAGTTAAGTGTTACAAATTTATAACTTTAAGAGATTAATTGTGCATTTCAATAGTTTAGAAAACAAAATGTAAAATGAGTATTTAAAAAATATATATATATATATTATATAGTTTAAAGTAAAAAAGTGTAATTTAAAAAATATATATATATATATATTATTAAAAAATGGCTCATCGATTCTCCTCTAAACTTCTTTCTCTTTCTGGATGGATTTTTGGCTACCCATTGGACTTCTTCTTTTGTTTTTTTATGGGCCATTGTAAACACAAAACTACTCCTCACTTTGGTAAACTCGATCCCAACTGGCCACATGTGAAAATCTTCACTCACTATCTTTTAAGTTACAAGAATTCACTATTGATCTCATTTATGCCACCTCAATCATTGTTTTAAAAAATCAAACTGGATTGTCCTATTCAACCAGTTCAATTGAGAATCGGGCATCAGTTTGGTTTGGTAAAATACCCTCAAATCGGTATAAAACTGGTCAAAAACTGGGTTAAATTGAAAATTGGAGTCAAAACCAGTTCATTGACTGTACCGATTTTGTATATTTTGCCCAAACTCATGATACTCGTATTTGGAATTTGATTTCAAGTATCTTCAATTCTATAATCTACCTACAAATTTCTATCTCCCAAATCCCAACCCCACATATTCCTCCTCTAAAAAATTATGGACTTTATTTTGGAGCTCCTTCTGAATTAATTCATTTTCTTTGAAAATGTGCTCATAATCGTATTCAGATGTGACAAGAATTGTCATTTTTTTTTTCTCTTATTCCTCACCCTCTTATCAAAATTGGTCCAAGTATTTACTAAGAACCTGTCACGGGTCTAAAGAAAATATCATGGGCCTAAACTAGTTTGCCACTAATTTCAGACTATTGTCCACACTCCAAAGTCTTCCATGGTTTTTAATTTTTATCTTTTCATTTGAAATATTTGGCTATCTTGAAATACAAATCAAACGTCATTGAATGAATATTAGAAAATGTTTCAATATAATGGCTTCAAGCATAATAGAAAAATGCTTTAAAAGAAACCCAAAAAAAAAAAAAAAAAAATTGAGAAGAAAAAGAAAACAAAATTGAATGACTTGGAATGAAATTATATTTATATATGATGGACATATATATTAGAATAATCATATGACGTGGTTTTGTTTTTAAGATTTTGTGTTAACGACATCATTGTAAATTTGTTTATGGTTTAAATTGAAATATTTTTAAAAGTAAAGAGTTTAATTTGAAATTTCTGAAAATAATGAGATTTAATCTGAAGTTACTTCTAAATTATATAGCCTAACTGTCGGGGGCTTGGAAACCGCCGTGCAGTAGATGAGCTTAGGGAAATTATCCAAGCAAAAGATCCTGGGATTGTGTTTCTGTCTGAAACATGGTCCACCAAGGAACATATGGAGCACATAAAATTGAAATTGAATTTTGATGGATTGTTTACTGTGACTAATGAAGGTAGGGGTGGTGGGTTGGCATTGATGTGGAAAAATAGTAGTGATGTTTGGGTGGATAGCTTCTCTTCCTATCATATAGATGCAATTATTAAGGGGGGTGTAGAGGATGCATGGAGGTTAACAGGTTTTTATGGAGAACCAGAGACGAGTATTAGAAACAAAGGGTGGAATATGCTGCGTATGTTGGGGTCAAAGCCACAACTTCTATGGTGTTTTTTTGGGGATTTTAATGAGTTATTACAAGTGGAAGATAAACAAGGCGGTGCACCACGCGCTCATTATCCCATGCAGGCCTTTAGGGATGTACTTGATCTTTGTGGGTTTGTTGACTTAGGTTACTCTGGTCTAGATTATACTTGGCATGGGCATCGTAGAGGTGAGTTGATCTAGGAAAGGTTGGATCGAGGGGTAGCCAACTAGGAGTGGCTTGCTCGGTTCCCTATAGGAAGGATTAGGCACTTGAATAGTTTCACTTCAGATCATTGCCCAATTCTATTACCTTTGAATCTGATTGGGGAGCACCAAAGGTGGAGACGAAAGCCTTTCCGTTTCGAAGCTATGTGGTTAACTAATTCGGAATGTAATGGTATTATCTCAAGAGCTTGGGCTTTTGACCAAGAGGGTACTCCCATGCACGTGGTTTCAAAAAAGCTAAAAAAAATGCAAGAAGTTGCTTACGGTGTGGAACCGTGACCACTTTGGTAGTGTGCTAAAAAAAAATAAAAACCTTAAAGGATTGGCTTTGGAGGGCTGAAGCAGATTCGGTTAGGTCTGGGGATGTTGAGGTGGTGATTCATTTGAAGGAGCTTAATGAATTATGTGCACAAGAGGAGAGAATGTGGCACCAACGGTCTTGAGTTCAATGGTTACAAAGTGATGATTAGAATACTAAACTTTTTCATGGTCTCTCAACCCAACAAAAGCGAAGGAACTTTATAAAGGGGTTGCGTGATGAGAATGGAACTTGGCAGGAAAATGAGGAGGTAATTTTGGGTTTGTTGATTGAGTATTATGCTAACTTGTTTATGACTTCCAATCCTCGCAATCTTGAAAGGATTTTGGAAGGGGTTCAACCAGTGGTGACTGAAGATATGAGGGCTGCCTTGGCTAGGCCCTTTAATGTGGAAGAGGTGGAATGTGCTATTAAGGATATGGCTCCGTTAAAGGCCCCGGGACTGGATGGGATGCCTCCCTTCTTCTATCAAACTTATTGGACTAATATAGATATGGATGTCTCTCAGGCTGTTCTTTCATGTTTAAATTCTAGATCCATCCTGAAAGCTATTAACCATACTTTTATCACTTTAATTCCTAAAGTCCAAAATCTAGAAAGGGTGTCTAATTTTAGGCCCATTAGCTTATGTAATGTGGTTTATAAGATTGTTAATAAGGTTATTGCTAACCGCCTTAAACCTTTACTAGATTCTATTGTATCAAAAATTCAAAGCGCCTTTGTTGCAAATAGGCTTATCACGGATAATATTTTTATTGTTTTTGAATCTTTGCATCATATGAAGAATAATTGCAAAGGTAAGTAGGGTTACATGACTCTTAAGCTGGATATGAGCAAAGCATATAATTGGGTGGAGCGGCATATGATCGGGTGGAGAGGGCTTTTTTGGAACAGATCCTTCTAAAATTGTGTTTCCATGAGGATTGGGTGGCCTTGTTAATGGAGTGTATTACGTCAGTGTCCTATTCTATTCTTGTTAACAGAGAGCCAAAGGGTCTATTTAGGCCTTTAAGGGGTTTGAGGTAAGGAGATCCTCTCTCACCCTATCTATTTCTTTTTTGTGCTGAAGGTTTAAATGCAACCCTGAAAGAGGCAGCCTCAAAAGAAGAAATTCATGGGTTCTCTATTTGTAGGAGTGGTCCAAAACTCACCCATCTATTTTTTTTTGCAGATGATTGTCTTTTGTTTTGCAGAGCATCATTGACTGAATGTGAAAAAAATTCAAGAATTATTGGGTTTCTATGAAGAAGCTTCAGGACAAATGATAAACAAGAGTAAAACTACTCTCTTTTTTAGTAAGAATACGGATGCGCATACCATAGAGGAAATAAAGTTGTCCTTGCATGTCCCTGCCATTTAGCATTATGAGAAGTATTTGGGGCTGCCTTCTTTTGTCGGTAGAGGGAAAAAAAGCTTGCTTTATGCAAATCAAGGAGCGGATTTGGGCAAAAATGCAAGGGTGGAAAAAGAAACTTTTGTCTCAGGCTAGAAAAGAAGTTATGATAAAGGCAATAGTTCAATTTGTACCTACCTATTCAATGAGTGTGTTCAAATTACCTGTTGGTCTATGTAAAGATATTGAAGCAATGATTCAGAAGTTTTGGTGGGGGCAAGGGGAGACAAAAAAAATCCATTAGGTGAAGTGGAGTTCTCTTTGTTCATCTAAGTCAGTGGGTGGAATGAGTTTTAGAGATATTCATAATTTTAATAATGCTCTTCTTGCAAAATAGGTTTGGTGGTTATTACATCATAAAGATTCTCTATTGTATAAGGTTTTTAGAGAAAAATATTTCCCTAATAGTAGCATCTTGGAAGTGCCGGTTCCCCCAAGATGTTCTTTTGCTTGGAAGAGTATTTTACAGGCGAAGGATGTCATCAACAAAGGTGCGGTGTGGAGAGTGGGGAATGGAGAATCCATCAAAATATGGGAGCATCAATGGTTGCTAGAGCTTTCAAACAGTAAGGTTGTCTCTCCAAGAATTGATACTGATGTCATTTTTGTGAAGAATCTGTTTTTGGCAGGTAGAAGGGTGTGGGATCCGGGTTTAGTGAAACAACTTTTTCTACCATGGGAGGCTGACTTGATTTGCAGAATTCCAATATGTGAGGAGCTCGTCGTGGATTTGTTGACTTAGCCTCTTACTCCTACTAGGGATTATAGTGTGCGGAGCGCTTACCGTTTGTTGGAGTCTAATGCATGGAGGGTTAATCTAGGGTCCTCTTCATTGGATGGGTAGAGTAAGGTTTGGAAGGAGATATGGAAGATCAAAACTCCGAATCTGATCAAGCACTTCATTTGGAGGGCTGCCAATGATTCTTTACCTACCAAGCAAAACCTTCGACATTGTCATGTACCTGTGGAAGCTTCCTGTTCTACATGCAATGAGCATTCGGAATCTCTAATCCATTGCTTGTGGCTATATGAGCATGCCCAGGCTGTGTGGAGATCAAACATCAATTTTGTTCGGCCTTTTAGGAGAAAGTATAGGAGTTTTTTTGAACTATTGGAGGAAGTCTTAGTTAATGCTTCGGAGTTCCAGGTAGCACTGTTCTCGACCATTTCCTAGTGTTTGTGGCACAGTCGAAACAGATTGAGGGAGAATCAATCCACTTAGCCGTTGCAGGAAGTGGGTGAGAGGGCTGACATGTTGGTTCGAGAATATTTGGAGCTTTGCAAACCTGGTGCTGTGCCGAGAGGTCCTTGTGCTCAGGTGCAATGGTCTCGTCCTCTTGAAGGTGTGTTTAAGGTGAACTTTGATGCTGCCTTGTTTGAGAATGTTGGTTGTGCAGGCATTGGAGTGGCGATACGAGATTCAGAAGGTGAGATCATTACAGCGTTATCTCAGTGGATTTCTCTCCCTTTTTCGGTGGAAATGGCAGAAGCCATGGCAGCACAACAAGCTACTCTTTTTGCACATTAACTAAGTCTCTCTAAGGTGGTGATGGAAGGTGATTGTCTTAGGATGGTTTTGGCTTTGAACTCTAAGGTCTGCTACAACACATTGTATGGGAATATAGTTGAGGAAACACGTCATCAAGCTAGCAAGTTTCATTTTTGTAGGTTTATTCATGTGCGTCGGGGTGGGAACAAGTTAACCCACGCCCTCGCTAGAGGAGCAGTTTTATCTGTTGATTTAGATGTTTGGGTAGAAGAACTACCCTTCAATTTGGAAAGTGTATTCCAAACTGATTTATCTTAATTATAAGGGCTTACCTTTTTCTCCCCAAAAAAAAAAAAAAGATTGTTATCTATCTACTACCTAAAAATAAATAAAACAAAGAAACTAATATACACTTTCATATGAAGTAAACTCCAGTAACAAAACGGCGAAATTGGAAACATAAGGTGTTGTTTGGATTTTGCCAAACTCAATTAACAAAACTGAGTTTTGTTAACTCATAACCCAAAAATCGTGGGCCCCATATGTATAATGTCTGTTTGGCTTATTTTTTCAAATGTTAACTCAGTTAACAAAATTGAGATATTTGGGTTTTGAGTTATCAAACTCAGAAACTCTGGAGGGTTGTTTTCTGTTTTTTCAAGTTTTGAGTTATGTTAACTTTGTGGCAATAGACATAATTTTCATCAAGTTTTGGGTCCCATAGCAGTGTTACATTACATCAGTTCAGATGTAGCAGACCCACTGAGCTCCCAATGGTACTTTTGTGTTTACTTTCCCAACTACCTAGCACTTCAGCATTTCACTAATTCTCATTCATCACTTCCATTTTCCTTCTCCAAACCCACAACACAGCAACAACTGAAGCGCATCTCTTCGCTGATCAGTACCTTCAGCACAGCTCCGTGAACCGATTTTGTTTCTGGTGAGACCCATATTCAGCCCCTCCATCTGTTGGATTTTATTTTAATATTTTTTGTTTTTTTCCATGTTCCTCCATTTTTTGTAAGTTCTATTTACTGAGACCTTGAGGAATGGCTGTGAATGCTTTTATTTATGCCTCTTTTTTTACTCTCTACTTAAGTATAGTTTTTATGCCTCTTTTTATGTTTTTATTTTTTTTTTTTATTTTAGAAGTTTTTGGGTTTGTTCCTCTGTTACAGCCATGGTATTGTGAATAATGGGAGCAAGTTCTGAGAATGTGTTACTTAAATGAAAGCTCTTGGAAGTCATTGAAAAAGCCTTGTAATTAAGTTGAAACATTTAATGTGATTGATGAAGGACAAATTGCTTTAAGTATAATGAATGCAAAGCAATAGGTGTAATTCTATTTACGGTATGATTTAGAACCAAGAGTCATATGATGCATGTTGTAGTGCTCAATTTCCTTAAATGCAGTTTTGCTGCATTCTAGTAACTCACACAAACCAAGTGTTATGTAATAACATTATTTTCTTTGATTCTGTGACACATTTATGAGTCAAACATTAGTGGACAAAAATTAATAGATATGATTGATGTCTTTTATTTGGTAATGATATTGATGTAATGCACATTTCTCACTTTAGACAGTAGGTTGGTAATTTTTGCTGAACTCATGATGAGTCAATCAATGGGATTGCTATTATATAGTAAATCTCTATTTTTTCTCAGAAGGAGAAATATCTATGAGGCATTTAAAAATCTTAGATTTAGTTTGTTTAATTATCATTTTTTAAGAAAACATGGAAATGTTTCTTGTTTATATGTGATTGTTACATTATCAAAGGTTGTTGTTAGATGACTGGTGATTTAAGGAGGTGGGGTGATGACTATGTCAATGAACTTTGTGACATTGTCTTCGGCCAATGGATGTTGGGTAATTTTGTCGTGAGCCATTGTGGGATGTGATCACAAACACTCTCAACGCTCAGACTGGGAAGGATTTCCGCAAGAGGCAGGTTATGCGTTGGTTCATGCATTTCCGAAAGGAGTATTGTTGGGCCAACGGTGTTCGTTATGGGCTAAGGTGTGGGTGGCTAGTGGTGGGTCTGATAAGGGGGCTGGTCCGGATGAAGGGGCTAGTCCGTCTTAGTAAGAGGCGATTGGTGAAATCTAAAACATTGTAGTGCATAGGTAACATTGTTTTTATGCTAACTTATTTTGTTCCCACTATGATTTGTAAGCTACTATGATGTTGTTAGCGTACAGTTTCACATGCACTCCCTTATGACTATTAGTGACCACTTTTGTAGTAAAACAATGCCAAGGTCTTTTGACTTTTTGTATGTTACATGGTCATAATGTACAAGTTTAGCTATGAACTGAAGTATATTTATGTATGGTGTTATCTTTAATATTCCTTGTTCATTTATTTACAAAGTAACATTCCTTGGTCACGGTAACACATTAATATTCCTTGTTCATTTATTTACCTGTCAATACAAAGTGTGTTCATCTTACCATGTGAAATATTTGAATTAGATGGCACATGAATCCCAAGATGTGGAAGACAAAAAGGGGCCTCCCGATGTAGTACACATATTTATAAAGATTATGGTAGAGGAACAAATTAAGGGTAACATGGAGAATTGTGTTTTTAAGGACCCTATGTGGGAAACAATGACACAAGAACTTAATAAAAGGACTGATAATCTTTTAAACTGCTAAGCAAGTCTTCCAAAAGCACAATAGGCTTCGAGGTAAACAACACAAGTAGAGTCAATTGCTGAATCGTACGAGGTTGGGGTGGGATGAGACCACCCAAACTGTTACATGCACTAACAAGGTTTGGGAGCATGTGGTGGTGGTGTGTTATTTTATGCATTTCAAGTTTCATGTTAGTATTGAATGCCTTTGCATTGTTGTGATTACTTTGCTGCCTAACAATTGTTCCTATGCTTGTGTTGTTGTAGGCTGATCGGAATGCAAATAACCTCTGAAAGAAGGGATGCCCCGACTATGATAAGTTGAAGCAGTTGTTTGCCTCCAGTACTGCGATTAGGCACCTTCAGATTTCATCAAACACACCTGCACTGAACAGCAATGAAGAGCGTGCACTGGAGGATGAGCTTGCCATTGATGTTGCTCCTATCCATCTTGATAATGATTATTACACCCCGAACTTGGATAGTATTCCTCGGACTACAGAGGAGACTGATGGTGTTAACCAAATCTAAGCTGCAGGCAAGCGTCTTATGCAAGAAGCAAGTGTCAAGGGTAAGAAAGTGGTGAAGAAGTTCGACAACAAAGTAAGTGAGATAACTGTGGCCTTAAAAGAGTACACCGCAATGTCAAGGGAGAGGTTTAGCGGTAACAGAGGCAAGTCAAGTGGCACTTCTGAGCAATTTGCCTAATCAACAGCTGGAGGTGATCCATGTTCTCTAGGGAAAGCCATTGACATGCTTAATCAGTATGAGGATTTCAAAAACAAGGAATATTTGAAGATCTCAAGGGCTCTCCATGTGAAGGAGAATAGGGTGGTGTTCATGGGCATGCTGGAGAATAGGAGGCGGGCATGGATGGAGGAAATTCTTAACCCGGAGGATTGATATTTGGATATTATTTTGTTATGTTATAGATATTGTAGTATTGTAGTATTATATGATAGTTATTGTAGTACTTGAAACTTCTGTCACAAAAACATTGATGTGTTTTGTTGGTTATTATTTTCTATACTATGGATGTTTGTCAGGTTGCCTTCTTTATTTCTAGACTTGATGCAGTCCTGTATGTTGAACAATCTTAACTTATTATTCGGAATATTTATGATAATTTCCCATATTCACCTTGGTTTTTTGTTGAGTGCTTGTTATTAGTATTGGTTTACTGTATAAAGGGGTTAATAGTATGTCGTTGTGGTATGTAGGTGACAATGGCATCAAGGAGTAAATCCTTTAGTAGGTGAGATGAAGCAAAGTTTGACTTTGTGAATCCTTTGGTAGGTGAGATGTTCCAACACCTATAATACATTTCCATGTCCAACCATAGAAGACCATTTTTCATTATGAAAACCACTAATCCAAATTCAGAATCATGGCAAATACATTTGCCGTAATCCAGCCTCCTTATTACCAAGTGAAAATATAAACAACACCACAACTAAAAACCATGACATAAGTAGAGCAATTTGATATTTACGTGCTTGTGCATTGGCCATATGAAGGGAAACCCTTGCTTTTTTAGCACTACACTTTGCTACTCTTTCCCTGTGGAGTATGTCTACTATCATTGCACGAGCTTCCTTCTCATTGTTTTTTGCCATAGCTGCCTCGGCCTCAAGCCTAATAAATTTCGCAATGACAATTGGTATTATTTCAGCTCCACTCCTACATGGGATGCCATCAAACCACTTAAAGGACTTACAATGTTCGTTGCTGCCCTGCATATTAAACAAAGCTGGTAAGTACATGAGCTACAGATCATAGCAACTTTAACCATGAAGGAACGATGATAATAAGCGCAGCTAATACTTACAGGCTTCCAATGTCTATAGCCATAAAACCATCTACCGAAATTATGGAGTTGCAAAGATGTCCGCAACACGCACTAAACCATGTCACACACATGTCCCCTATAGTTGAAGTTATAGTTACTGGCACTTGCCTCTGACATTGTGGTGAAACGTCCACCCCTACAAGGCATATTCACTGATGGTGTCAACACATAGCTAACCATACTAAAATTTTCATCAAGTTGTATGCAGTAATAGATGACACTAGTGTAGATTGTATTGAGTACTTTGGTCAATGAAATCTTGATCTACTTTTTCTTAGCTCAACTAATTATTTGAAAGCCTAACAGACATTGGGTTTTTCTAATGTAATAATTCATGATCTTAAGAATTATGTTAGACAATGTCAAGTGTTTTTCTCTACATAATAGAATATATTAACTAATTTACATTAGAAATCAGTAGCAATATCTCCCACATTCCATGTTCCATTACCTACTTTTATGCAATTTAGAGAATAGTTAGATAACTCTTCAAAACAATTTCTAGTATGCAAACTTGATTGCATACAAATAATTTTTAATTTCAAACTATTTTGCTATTACAGTAAACACCAAAGATAACACCCTTGTTTGAAAACAATTATCAACTTAAACGTAATCTTTTGTGCTACAAAAACAATTTTGGAAGTTCTCCAAGCCGTTGATGACACTATAGAGGCAAAACTGGTAAGCTACATTATTGGAGAATCCTATGGTATGATAAAAACATAATATACTTAAAAGAAACTGGCATATTGCAAATGAAAAAATAAAGCTAATTACTTGAATATTATAGGCAAACAATTATCAAAACATTATTTGTTTTGTTGCAAAAACAATTGTAATGGAATTATGAAAGCTATCCAAGTGGCTTTGCTTCATTTTTAACAAACATACAAGCATGAATTTAGCTTGAAGGCATGGAAGCTATCCAGTACTCATTTCAAGATGTGTGTGTAAGTGTGACTCAAAATTAAGCAGTAATATGTGTCAACAAATATATAAGGATAGATTAAACAAAGCACTGTTCCAAATCGTAATTATCTATGTTTCTATGTGTGTCTACAATCTAATTAGGGATCAAATCTTACTATAGGCCATATAAGTAAGATTTCAGAGAACCCAATTTCAAATCAATGCTATTACCCCATCATTGAAAAAATCACTACCCATGTTTTAGTTAAACAAATTGGTGAACATAAAGTAGGCTATCCAAATACCATAAAATTCAACCTAAAACACACATCTCCAGCCAAAGTCAAACAAATGGTATAACCAAATGACAACCTTAAAAAAATCACTTTTTGTACTAAAAAAAGTCAGTTTCTAAAGTTACACCAATCCTACTCAACAAAAAATTTAGAAAAATAAAACTAAAGTTTCAAACCAAATGTAACAGCTCCAAATTTTTTAGGGTCAAACATTAATTCTGTTTCTGTTACATTAGCCAGTTGAATTTATTTGGGTGCTTGTTTTGCCAATTTCTTAAACCATAAACCATAGAAGACCCATCACTTAGAACCCAAGAAAGACAAAAACAAAATGAACAAAAAGAAACATTGGTTAAAACTAAAAGCTCAGTAGTACCTCCAACTTAGCCTCTTCTTTCATAGCGTCCCAAATTGGGTCAGCAATCGGGTCACCCGAATTAACAACCGAGTCAAACTCAGGCTTGGATATCCCCAATGCATAAACCAGAAAAGCTTTGTCTATTCGGTATTGGGTCCTCTTATGTAAACTACACTACTACATAGTTGAGATATAAATCATTATGAACTGAAACCTATGAGCTATATCTCACAAATAGAAAAGAGAAGAATGTATAAACAGAGGGCTCACATATATAGACAAAATCATGAAAACGATGAGAAATAAGACTATACCAACAAAGGGCCCACAAATTTCTCTTCAGCAGCCCCATAGTGCCGTGATGGGTTTAAAGTTGAAGGTGAGAAAGATGAGCAACGTGTGATACTTGGGTTGTGTTCAGAGTTGGGAGTCTGGGATTCCTTCGTATGGGTTTCTGGAGTTTGAGATGAGGGAGGGATCTAACGCAATGGAGGCGGGGAAGTGAGGAGCAGAAAATGAGAGGCGAAGTAAGGGTTTGGAAAGCTGAAGATCGATGGTGATAGAATGGAGACTATGCTGTGGTGTGTCTGAAGTTGGGGACAGAGTGTTTTGTTGTGGAAAGGGCGTGAAGAGGAGAGAGAGAGAGAGACAACGTAGGTAAGCTTGGTGACCGTTCTGTTCACCTAATTTGCAATTGATTTTTGTGGGACCCAGTGAGTGACATAAATGTGAGTGTTGGAATTGAAAAACCCACTACGATATTCCACACAAACAACCTACCAGACTGAGTTATAAGAAATTGGGGTATTTTTGAGTGATGAGTGATGAGTGTCGAAAATTGAGTGAAGAGTAATGAAAAAAAAAAAAAAAAAAAAAAAAAAACCAACCAGGGCCTAAGACGTGACAATTTTATTAGGCAGATTGTCTCGAAGTTATCGAACCGCTCTGGTTTTGTCACACTAACACATATTATATAATATAATTCTGTGTCTGAAAAAAATCATATAATATAATATAATTCATGTTCTCTCCAAATATATAATTCTCTATGCTTTACATTTGCAATGAAACTCTTTTTATTTTTTTTTTAAATTTAGTGTTATAATTTTCTATTCAATTATAGCCATATCAAAATTCTATAAACACTTCATCTATTTGATAGCTGACTTCATACTTCTTTAGTTGTTTTGGTTTGTCAAAATTCTATAACCTGAGTTTTTGACCTGGAAAAAATTAAGATTATTTTATTAAAATGCATAAAAAGAAAAGAAAAAGGAAAATAAATAGAAAGGAATCAAAATATCAATCATAAATCTAACCCAAAGTAAATTTAAATGAGGAAAGAAGAAAGGAACAATATAATTATTTTTTTTTAAAAAAAGCCTTGAGTAAGATTTATGTAATTTCATTTGTTCCCAGATTATACACAGTTTTTTAATATATATATATATATATAAACATTAAAAGAAGCAAAATAGCCCACAAACCATACAGAGAAAGGAGATGTTATCAGTTTTTAAATATTAGTAAAATTTTGTATCTATCTTTTTTTTTTTTTTTTTAATAAGAAAATTTTGTATTTAGCTTATGTCAATATTTTGATATTTGAATTGAAAGTTGAAATGCGTTAAAATAAATGTTGTTTTGTTTTATTATTTAGAATTGAACTTGTGTGTCAAAGGCTTTGTAACTGAATTGGCACCTCCCCATGCACAAAGTGTTTGGGGGTTTAGGGGGGAAAGGGTTCGAGTTACGGGATTAGCAGCATATTGTAATTATCTCTAAAAAATATATATATTTTATAATCTAAAATTTAGGATTTTAAAACTTAATAATTTTACTTAGATAAGTGAAAAAGAGTAATGAACAATAGGAAATTCTTTTAAATAATCTAATAAAAACTACATGGATTATGGGATAAATATAAGGTTTTTAAAATCTAACTTAATGTGGATTTTTGTTTGTTTTTTTTTTTTTTGGATAGAATTTTTCTGGGAAGCTTTTTACTTAACGTGGGTTTTTGTTTTGTTTTTTTTGGATAAGTAAAGTTGTTTTGAAGACATGGATTAGTGAAAGAATGGTCCTATTTTGTAGGCATGTATTTTTATTGGGTTGTCCCAAATTTTGTCTTTACTTAAACTTAGGGTTAAAGGGTATTTTTTTAATCAGATAAAAGTCTAGTCTAAGAAATGGAATTTTACAAAGAATATTATGACGTTATTGCCCTTATTCCTAAAAGGACAAAATTTAGATGCAGTATCTTAAATGATATTTTTCAGGTTCCCCTTTTAAGATTTAGTCATGTGGCTACTTAACTAAAAAAATTCACTTCCATCATATGAGAAAAAATTCATATTGTAGAATCTTAAGAGGGGAATCTAAAAAGCAACACCTAAATATTGTACATAAATCTTACTTATTCTTAAAATATTGTAGGAAAAGTTTATTAGTTCCTGGATATGGTATTTTTGACCTTTAGAAAAATCCGTACAAAGAGGGAATCCTGTTATATATAATATAGCATAAATTATTATTATTATAAGCAAGACTTGAGTACAGTATTTAGGTGATGTTCCTTAAGTTCATCTTTTAAGATTCTGCCATGTGGATTTTTTCTCATAAGAAAGAAGAGTATTTTTTTTAGTTAAGTAGCCACATGACTAAATTTTAAGATGTGAACACAGTACCTAAAGTATTGTACCTAAGTTTTGTCATATTATTATTATTATTATTATTATTATTATTATTATTATTATTGTGGGCCCTAAGAATTTGGCAACCCGGCCCAAGACCCATGCCAAGGAGGAAGAAATGCCTGAGGACGAAGTGTAAGGGTCTAGGTTGCCCAAGAGCCTTCCAACGAAGACTATGGGAGGAAGAAGTGACAAGCCACCAAAAGCAGCCTTCCTGAACATTTAAACAGAAGGAACAAGTATGACATGTCAGCCATGGAGGCATGGTGGAGGAGCAAGCCCAAGATGAACTGTCACCTTCACATTAAGTGCACCCATCTAAGTCTCTGGCTGCATTAATGGAGACGTGACCCCTGGGCAGTGCTGCCTCGGTTGCTACAACCCACAGGAGGATTGATAAGGTGGCTGATGGGACGGGTTGTCAGAGGGACTCATGGATGATCAACAAGTGGAGGAAAGGGATCGTTGGAGGCGGACTATATAAGGGGAAGAAACAGATCAAAAGCGGGGACCATTCCCATGGAAGAGGGACCACTATCAAGCTCCTCGAACTGGGTCGAGGATAGACTTTGGAGGATAATTTTGATCCATCTGCGTTCGATGGTGGCGAACACTGCATTGGGCGTTGTCCGCTTACTAGGGCCTAGTTCTTGAACCCGCTCTTTACAAATTCATTATATTGGGCTAGCTGGGCTTGAATCCACTCACTCAACAGTAGAAGTGTTCAAATCCAGTCCCTACAATTATTATTATTATTATTATTATCACACATTATTTTTAATCGAAAAGGAAATAGCATATTATTACTAGAAGTGTCATGTTAACGGATGTTTTTAGGACAATTGTTAATAAACCATTTTAATAAAATTTTGACATTGCCTTTATAGGAAATATGAAAAACTGTCAAAATATTAATTACTTATTATATTTTTTCATAAATTTTTTTATAAAATAGTTCATTAACAAATGCTCTTAGGACATCTATTAACAGTTCCTTTAATAAAATCATCCACCAACTTGTTATTAAAAAAAAGGTAAATTACGTATTTGGTCTCTATCATTTACATCATATTTCAATTTAGTCTTTAACCTTTTAATACTGTCTCAATTTAGTCTCTGTTATTATTTATTGGATGAAAATTACTGATATTACTGATGTGACAAGCGACCCAAATATAAAATTAGTTTATTGTCACATCAATGTAAACTAATTTTTTATTTTGGTCGTTTGCCACGATAGCAATTTTCATGATAACAACATAGACTAAATTGACATGACATTAAAAAGTTATAGATCAAATTAATACAATTAAAATGTTATGAATAAAATTAAAATACGGTGTAAATGATTGGGTCATATACAAAGTTTACCAAAAAAAAAAACCGTAAATCTCTTACAAACATGTTAAGACTGTCTTCAAAACCTTGGTAATAATAAAAACACCATATATTCCACTCCGAGTATATGTACATTTGTGGGATCCATATCCGCATCAGTTGAAAGTAGAGAGTGAGTCCCTCCCATTCCTAACTGAATTTCCAAATGTCACTCACTTTGCAATCTCCGCCCTTCTCTGCTCTCTCTTCCTCTCTCCAGGTTTCTCTCTCTCTCTCTCTCTCTCTCTCTCTCTCTATGTATGTATATAATTAATGCATGACTATGAATGCACGTATGAGTGATTTTGATTTTTGATATTGATAGCAGGGGAGGTCGAGGTTCTTACCTGGAGCTGGATCGACAGCTTCAAATCTGGTGCTCTTCAACAACGTTCGGAAATCGTTTCCGCTAATTCGAGCTTCCTCGTCCTCGCTCGACACTGGTCAATATCTCTTCTATTTAGTTTAATTAGATCCTCACTGTTACAATCTCGAATTTCTTTCTTTTGTTTTTTTTTTTTTTTGATTGATTTAAACATTGTTGTTGTTGAAAATGATTGGTGGTTTTATTTAGGTTCCAACACGGAATTGGATGCTGTCTCTAGCTTCAGCGAGATCGTTCCTGACACTGTCATTTTCGATGATTTCGAGAGGTACGCTATTTCGAGAAAGAATGGAATTGGAACTAGTTTTCGTTGAATTCCTCTGTTTCCTTCATTTCATTGCTTACTCATTTATGGTCATGAAACTGTACGGACAATATTGAAAGTACCAACATTGGAATTTGGAAAATGATATTACATGTTACTACTAATTTGACCCTCTTCTACTTCAAAAATATGGAAACCCCTCAAAAGATTTTAAAAAAATAATAATAATCTTATTTATTTATTTATTATTGTTGTTGTTGTTGTTGTTAGGAAGGCAGCACAATTGGAAGAATAAGACTTGGAAGTTTATTTCATTTCATTTTATTTTTTTCTGAGCAATCAAAATGAAGAGGTAATGCTTGAATTGATGGTTTTGTTATTATTCAAAATTTAGGTTTCCTCCAACAGCAGCTACCGTTAGCTCCTCGCTCCTTTTGGGTATATGTAGCCTTCCTGATACAGTATTTAGAGTGAGGCTTCAATCTCATTGAAAACAAGATAGAAAAACTAAATCTAGGCTTTCCATTTTGGTATTTAGGATATTGTTTTTATAATTAGTTATTTTGCTCTTGTGTAGAATGCTGTGGAAATGGCTTTGGCAGATTCCACGTGTTATGGGCTACAAAACGCTGATTTGAGATTGTCATGTTTCGTTAACAAGGTTTGTTTTCTTATAACTTGATTGTGAGAAATTTTTTTGTTTCATTAAATTGATCAAGATGGTTTGCTATGGGTCATGGACACTTAGGCTTTAGTGAATGTTGGTGGTGACTTGGCAAAACTAGTACCCGGTCGAGTTTCAACTGAAGTGGATCCACGCCTTGCTTATGACACACATGGCATTATCAGGAAGGTTGGTTTATGTAATTTGTTGATTTATTGTTTTAAAGAAATTGCTTAAATATTCATATTTGAATCAGAGTATTAGCTATGACTTGGTTGTTCGTTTTCAATTTCCATCAATCATTCATTGCTTGCTAATTCAATCTCTAACTACGCATTTACATTGTACTTTCTTGAAGGAATTTTGGTTGGGTAGATGGCAATCTAGAGTTGTTCTTTTTCTCATGATATGTCTTCCACATTTAATATCTAGATTTAGGGATATTAAAATCACCATATCATTGGTGCAGCCAAAGTATGAAATTTAAAATTTTTTCTACTTTCTAAACCCTCTTTCATTTCAAATGGATTTGTACATCAAGAAGTCCAGTAAGAAGGAAGGACCATGCTGCGATAAGCAGAAACATGAGATCTGAAAAAAGAAAAAAAAAAAAAGTTGTTGAGAAGAAATTGATGTCTTCCACTTAAGAGAACTATCATATACGTTCAAGCCTTTTTTTTTCCTTTCTGAAATTGCATATGACACATCCTCTTTCTGCACATGAATACTAATGATGTTGTCTTGTGTAGAGCAAATGATGCAAAATGGAAAATTGAAAAAACCAAGAAATATTGCTTAAGGGAAACATAAGCTTCTTGTAACATTTTAAACATTCAGAAAGACAATGCCTAGTTGGCTTGAGCATCACATGTGAGGCAATGCATACGGTGCTGACAGAAATAGTTTTGCTATAGAATTCCAACTCCTTACTTTACATGCAATTTAAAATAAAATAAAAAACATTTTCATCATTTTAGATTCGCTGTGGTGTGGACAACCAAAATAGGACCTATTCATGCTGATTGATTTTGATGGACCTTGAAAAATATATTTTAGACCCCTACATGTTTAGCCTTTTGGAAATAATAAATTTGTCAATTAAACACAACAAAGAAAATTATATGCCCAGCATAATATATATACACACACACCACAGTTTATGCAATCAAATCAACAGCAATAAAGAAAGTCACTTAGAAAATGGTGACGAAGTGGAAAACTTAAGAAAAAACTGTCCAAAGGAAAAACCCCTATGGGGACAAAGGCAGGTCCATAGAAAATCCACTTTGAAAGGAACAGTTACAAAAGTCAGAGACCTACAAATTTTTCCTAGCCTAGACTCTATGCAACCTCTGTGAATGCCTTGATTTCCTTCTTACTGGAATAGTCTCTGAACCTCTGAAATGCTTCCGTGTAGTGATCTCCTCCAACTAGAACCTTTGACACTGCATTGAACCTCACTGAAGATTTGTCTATGTGATTTCAATCTCTCAAATTTTAAATTTAGGATTCAAAGGTAAGATTGTTAATGAAAGGGGTGTTTTTTTAAAAACTTGCCATGGGTTCTTGGACCTTGGCTAAGACAAGGGTATGTAGAAATAAGGTACAAGATCAATAACTAAGGAAGAGAGAGGAAGATTTTCTGATGCTAAAAAGCACAGGCTGAAATTCTATCAATAAGCTTTGCACACAAAAAATGCTCTCTCCATAGGGGTTCCTTTTGTTCAGCACAGGAACACCATGAAAATGCTCTCAACTTGGTTACCCTTCAACTAAAAAGCTTAAGAGCACAAAAAGATAAAAAAATGCTACTCGGTGCTCCTTTTCCTTTTCGGTCAGCCCAGCCCATAGAAATACCCCTTGCCTCTTGTTGCATTTAGATTTTCTTTTCCCCTCACAATGCTCTCACCTGTGCCATACAAAAACAATGGCTCAGGAGCTTCAAAAAGCCAATCTTCTTTGAATGGCTTAACAGCACAACCCCACAAAAGGCACTCCCATGGTCTTTTCTATTCAGTGCAAGGAGCACAAGAGCTTTTAGTAGAGAATCTATCATAATCTTCTTGCAAACCCAAAATAGCAGAGAAGAACCACTACTGCTTTTTCACCCCATGCCTGGCTTAATTTTCGACCCAAGGGAACAGCAGCTGGCCATGCAATAAATTCCCATCCCATCGGTAACCTCATGACACATGAAATAAGCAATCTATACACCTGGCTTCTTCAGCAAGCTTTGAGTTAAACAATATCTGAAGGGCTTGCTCAAGCAAGCTTTTAATTGCTCGAGCAAGCAGGTCTCAGTGGCTTGAGCAGTCCAAAGGCAACACTAAGGCAAAATCTCTGACCTATCTCGTACCGTTCGCTGCTACTGGGTTTGTTCAAGCAGCTTCATTTCACGCTCGACCAAGATTCTGTGGATGTCAATTTTTAGATGCAGCAACCAGACTTGATTTTTTAGATTGGGGATTTCCCACCCTAATCTTATTACACTGACATGGATATTTGCCAATTAAAATCCTACAGACCTGATTGATTGTGAGTGATGCTAATTGATGATATTAGTGGATTTAATTCTATCTGATTTTTATATCCATATCTTCTGTCATCTCATTATGATTTTATTTTATTTTCATGTTGAATGTAATTTGGGAACCCTATAAAAAGCCTATGGACTTGCTAACAATTTATCATGGACTAGTGAAATTTGGGTTGGCAGTTTTCCTGTAGTGCTTGGTGGTGATTCCTAGGCTCCTATCTTCATGTCAATCTTGGTGATGATTCCTAGTAAGTCCAGGTCGTGATTCTTGGGCTACTATCTTTATTTCGTGTTTGATGGTGATTTCAAGCAACCCTAAGTGATGATTCTTGGGTTTTATTTTTCTATTTTTATTGCTAGATAGTGATTCCAAGAAAACCCTAGATGGTGATTCTTTGGTCTAATCCTATCATTCTTCTTTTTGTTTTTGAAAGCTCAAATAGTGCAAAACACTATTGCTTGTTTAGACCCCCAATTCTTAATTACGGCTTGATTAATTTTAATCTAAACACACTTGATGCGGAATATACGTGATTAGAAAATCAATTAATCGAAGCACTCAACAATTGCATGGAGGAACAAATAAGTACAATGCTAAAATGGAAAGTACAATGCAAATCCAAGATAACACGGCGATGTATTATCGAAGAGGAAATCGAAGAACTTGGCAAAAATCTCTCTGTGGCCCCCCAAGCCGAAATGATCCACTAATAAATAAGTTGAAATACAAGGATACCAAAGAGATCCTCTAAGCCTAATTTACCCAAAGTATTTGAGCACTCCAAGCCTCACCGGCTTATTTTGGCAAATACCCAATACTTCTCAATCTCCAAAAACAATATCAACACTCTGAATGGGTGTGGGTTGTATTTGGGTACAAATCTCCTCTCAAGGTATAATAATGGGAGAAGAGAGGAGAAGAGATTACAAGCATTTCTTGAGGATGAGTAGCTCTCTCTAAATGGTGGGTGTTGTAGAAACCTCTCTAGGGTTTTCTTCCGAGTAGCCTCCTTACAATTTTGTGGATAATAAGGGTCTATATAATATAGGTGATGGGTATAAGAGTCATACTTAAAATTCCAGCTATCAGTGCATTTCGCAGGTCATCTCACAAGTTGGCCAAGTCGCGAGATGAGTCATGAACACACTGACTCTTCAGCTTCCGGCATGTGTTCCTCATGTGACCTTTGCGGGTTGCACCACTCGCGAGCCAAGTCATGAGATCAACTACTTGAGCAAATCTTCACCACTTAGATTAAACCCATTACAATTAAATCCCACAAAATACAAGGAAATAAATTAACGCAATTACAACACTTTTTGTCATGGAATAAAGCCAACATAAATGTTATGTGAAAAACCATAACTTAACAGTTTCCTAAAATACCAAGCCCCTTCTTAATAGTTCCATTGTCCTGCATCACACTGTGCATGTGAGAGACATCCTGCATGTTTTTGCCTCCTGTTTTTTATCATATACTTTGTATCTTCAATATTTTTTGCTCATTCTCCTAAATCACCATGGAAATCTGTCTCCATTCCTTTTTTTTCTATTACCTTAATATGGACTATTATTTTTAGTTGATCAAACTGTGCAGGTGCATGACTTGTTGAAATTGTACAATGAAATTAATGTACCTCCTGAGCGTTTGCTGTTTAAAATTCCTTCAACTTGGCAAGTGAGTATTTTAGCAAAATATGTCTTTATTGGCAATCTAGAACTTTCTTTGAGACTTGAGGCATGGAAGTTAATGAATCTTTTCATCCCTCTGTGGCCCACAATTTATTGTCTTTTATATAGGGAATAGAGGCCTCAAGATTGCTGGAATCTGAAGGAATACAGACGCATTTGACTTTTGTATACAGGTATACACTAAGATGTATAATGGTGCTACCTTGAAACTTCACTATGACAATCAAAAAAGGATACGACTTGATTATGGTGACTAAAAGCTTGTCTTCCTGCTGTTATATGTGCTTTTATCTGGAACAATTTTATAATAATTAGTCATCAGTTCTAAGTTTGGAAAGTGAGATCATATGCTAATACACTGTAATTAAATTTCACACATTTGAACTGTGTTGCAACCAGGTGAGGTACACTGAGGGTTTTCTTGATTATATAGTCAATATTTGGGCTTTCATTGTTGATCTTATGTTTGCACCAAGCAACAAGATTGGTTTTTCCTTTTCTCCTTGGTGGCTGGGTGATAGATTTCCCCATATTATGCGTTCATATATCTTTTTTGTTCGTTTAAATTGCTTAACATCTATGATGTTGATTTCTGGGTAGGGCAAGCTACTTCAGAGGTTATGTGAATGCATTTTTATTCTCAGCATTTGATATTTCCCAAGGTTAATGCTAATGTATGATTTGCTTCAATCATCATTTAAGGAAATCAGCTTGTCATTAAGTAGCTTTGCCATTTTCTAGGCAGAATAAATTTAATCAACATTTTACATCTAGTGATCTTTCTTAATCATTTATGTTTTGACCTGTTTTCCAGCTTTGCTCAAGCTGCAGCTGCGGCCCAAGCTGGTGCTTCTGTTATTCAGATTTTTGTGGGTCGTTTAAGGGTAATTTTCTATTAATATTGTGTATTTCCATTGTTTATAGAACCTTTAGTTTGGTCCTTATTGAAATGCATTCACTGTCCTTCAGGATTGGGCACGCAACCATTCTGGTGACCCTGAGATTGAAGCTGCAATCAGCAGAGGCGAGGATCCAGGGTTGGCTTTGGTTAGTTAAACAACACTGATCTTCTGACTTTTCAATTGTTTCAATACAGTCAACAAGATTTTAGTTGATTTAATTACTGATTTTTCAATTGTTTCAATACATTCAACAAGATTTTAGTTGATTTAATCACCTGCAGTTCATCGGTATTATTATAAGAAACCACTTTATGTTTATAAGTTGTGTAATTTTGCAATCTGATATTGGGGTTTTTTTTGGGACTGTGGGCAAACTTGTCTCTAGACAGGCCCTGGGCATCGGCTAAGGTGGTAAGAGACTAAGGAGAGATTGTAGGTTCAGTACTCACTTAAAGTAGAGGAAGAAAAGGACATTTAGATTGAAGTTAAACAACTTTTGCGGTATTAATTTTGAATTTTGTAACCTACTGAAACTCATTGTCCAACTAATCTTTTCAACAGCATCATATTATCTTGTGAAATACTATTTCTTTCAGCATACTATTTTCTGAATTCATTTTCTGCCATCTGTTGATGATTTTATCTTGCTCTTCACTGTGTTTTCTAAACCAACATTAGTTCATAATTTTTTGGCCTGTTGGTGTGGACACCAAGATGCAACAATTAGTGCTAATTCGAATTTCAAATTTTGAAATTCCATTGATGTAATTTTTCTTGATTGATGATTTTGTGGAATTATGGACCCCCCCCCACCCCCCCCCCCCCCCCCCCCTCCTTTTTATTGATGTACTGTCTGAAAGCCTATTTAAAAGAGGCTTCAATAAACATGTAAGACAGACTTTGATGAAGTGAAAATTTGAATTGGAAATTTTCCAATTTCTGGGTTCTGATTCTTAAGTTTTTCACGCTTGGTGCTGTATTCAGGCAAACTCCTAAGTGCTGAGCCTTAGGGTTTATTATTTTCCCCTTTATCCTCCACTTGAAATTGTTTGGCATCATCTGGAGCATATGGAGCATATTGATTGTTAGAATCAAATGTCATTATGCCTTTCCTACCATGTCTATGTTTCTTCCTTTACCTATTTAACATTAATGGACTATAATACCCCATTTTGGTGCGAAGGGGCTATAATTGGCTAAGAAGCACGAACATGGGTACAGGAATGTGTATGGGTACATAACATCGACACAATAGTTTTTGAAAAATATAGGACACGGATATGACGGGACTCGTCTATTAAATAATTATTAAATATATTTTCATTTATATTTTTTTTTATATATTATTAAGCATCTATTTTTCATATAATCTTAAATATATTTCAAATTAAGAGTAATAATGGATAGTAAAGCAAATCCATGACTATTAAGGATGTTTAGAAATTAGAATACAAACCAAGAATAAATATAATTATTAATTTTCAAATGCATTATTACTATTTAGAGCATGAATTCTCTCTTTGTTTTGTGAAAGGGTATTTAATTCCTCTTGTTCTCATGTCCCAACTGTGTTTTGTATTTATTTTTATTTTTTAAAAGATACGGTTGAGACATGCATGCAGAAGTGTCCTAGGTGTGTCAAGTGTCTGATAGGGGTACGACACTCCAAATAAAGTGTTTGTGCTTCCTAGGTAATTGGTGGTACTGTGAATTGTGATCATAGTACCCCTGACCAGATTTCCCTCATTTTCAAGAAATTGGGACCTCAATTTTCCATCACCACATGCGTTTCTAGCAATATCTGTGTACAGCATGATGTGTTTCATACTCTATGGTTTCATAACCTCAAGGCACGATTCCTACAACCTTTGAAGCTAATCCTGAAGGGCATTTACTTCAGCATTGATACAAAGTCTGCTTAGTTGGTTAGACTTCTGGTACTGTGTTTGATTGCTCAACTGACTTGAGTCTACACTAACAAACCGTGAAGATTAAAATAAATAAGAAGAAAAAAATAAAATAAAAAACAAAAGAATAAGGAGACTGAATTAGACATACTTTATCCATCCCTGCAGGTGACAAAGGCTTATAATTACATTCACAAGTATGGACATAAATCAAAGTTGATGGCTGCTGCAGTCCGAAACAAGCAGGATTTATTTAGTCTTCTGGGGTAACCATATGACTTTTTATCATAAATATCGGGAAATTCTTGACAGGTTTCATGTTTGGAATAACCTTTGATGCTTCTATTTGTCATTGCTCAGGGTTGACTACATCATTGCACCATTGAAGGTATTACAATCTCTCAAAGACTCCACTCCTGCTCCTGATGAGAAGTACTCCTTTGTTAGCAGACTTTCTCCACAGTCTGCAGCCCTATACAATTTCAGTAAAGAAGAGGTCTGCTTTCTTTTCATATTCTCTCTGCATATTCCTCTTAAGCATTTGGAGTTTCTTTGTTTTACTGATAAAAATTGTGACGAATGGAGCCAAATTTACCTACTTTATGGTCACAAAATGCGGTCTCAAAATCCCATCTAAGTTATGGATGTGTGTTGAACAGTGATAGAGAAAAAAAAAATTGTTAATGATATTGCTGTTCCAAGCCCACCTAAGTTATCATATTGGTTTACCTTTGTATTCTCTTGAAAAAAAATTATTTACCAATGCCTCAGCACATCACTAGCCCTTAAATGGGCCGCAGAACACAGCCAAGGCCTCTTTTCCCCCTGTCTAGGTTTTTAGAAAACTTAAACATAAGAGCAAGGCTTTTGTCTAATGCTCCACTGCACTGGACAGGACATAGACCTGAGGCCACACTGAGTCCTAAACACAATCTCCTCATTCAACACTATTGCTTCCATCACCATTTGCACTTCTACAGTTCTACTAATACTACGACAGTAGCTGCCACCATCACCTCACCAGTGCTACCATCTCACCACAATCACTATACCACATCTACCATCACTCCTATACTGTCATAACTACTATATATCTTCTGTCACTGCCACCATAGTGATTGTAGTGAGATGGTATCATTTAGAGAAGCCTGACCAGTTCATAGTAACCATGAGAAGGTTCACAGTTAATCAATTTTGCTGACAACAGCATATTATGTTGGTGGAAATCAATCCTAACCAGACTATTAAAATATTACTGCTCATTCGCTCGTACCCTGGCCTCTTTCTATAGGCACTCCTACTTTGATTTCTCTAAATACTAGATGGTTAATCAATCATCTCTTCATGTCCAGCTCGTGAAATGGGACCAATTAAGCCTTGCATCAGCTATGGGACCGGCAGCTGTGGACCTTCTGGCTGGTGGACTGGAAGGTTATGTTAATCAAGCCAAGCGAGTGGAAGAGTTGTTTGGGAAGATTTGGCCTCCCCCAAATGTCTGAGGTGTTCCCATCACTTGCTAAGCGCAGATCCTCTCTTTATTGAATAAACAGCGTGAATTTAAGTGCTTTTTTTTTTTCCTCCCCTTCCTTTTTTCGAACTTTCCTCTGACTTGGAAATCATTGTTTATCTTTAGCAATACTTGTTTCCTGCAAAGCTGTTGATTTAGACATGAATGTTCACTCTTAATTTACAGTTTTTTATTTTTATTTTTTTTAAAATCACATAATGTGACCACTTGCCAATTGAGGGGCATCTGCTTTTGAGTATTTTTGTGCTCTATCACACACCTTTCAAGATCCCTATTCCAACAACTTTGACTGTCTATCAGTGCTGCTCCATTCCAACTATATGGTACTCTCACCCAAAAAGAAAAAAAAAATGTAATTTATTCTGTATTTGAAATGTTATGCAATAGCTTTGCCTTACGGGAATGTTTAACTTCTGTAGTACCCATTAAAACGTAGTTTGTGTCATGAATAAGGATAATGCAGCTGCTGAGCAGGTGTTTACCAATATATTGACATCTGATGAGCTGCCATGAGTGAGAGTTTTGAGTAAATATTTATGAATGCTGTTAGTCTATTGGGGCAATTGACAGTTTATTGTTGAGAATAGGATTTTAGGGTGAGATGTAAACAAATTAGACCTGTGAGGGATACATTACCAGGGTTGAAGCGCTGGGTTTCATGAAACCCGGTTATTGAAGAACCGGATTGAATGCACAGGTGCCACCAAATTTGCCACTTAAGGGCTTATCTGCCGTTGGAAATTCAGCTGTTGAAATGTGGGACCCAAACTTCACATTTTGAATAATTTAAGGAATGATCTAGTTGTCGAACAACCAGATCTAATTTTGCAATGTCCAATCATTTTATGTTATTCACTTCCTTGGTAATTGTTAACGGAAAAAAAAAAAAGGAAAAAAAAAAAAGAAAGAAAAAGAAAGAGGAATTCTGAACGGGAAAGTTGGGTGGGTTGGGGGGGGGGGGTGTGTTGTGTTTTGGCGGGGGAGAGGAGAGGAGAGAAAAAGATGCATGGGTTTGGATTGTTGAATAACCGAACTACATTATATCCTGGTTAGATTTAGATCCGGTTGTTAAATTGCAAGTGAATTAACCAAGTTGTTCAATTAGTCCGATTATGCCAATATGTGATTTACAAGTAAGGTAATTTAAAACATGCAAAGGCAAATTAAATAATGTGTGCTAATAGTATAATCTCATTCACAAGGAGACCATGGTATGGTGGACAAAATTAAAATTTAAGGAAAACTTCCGAAACAAAAACCACTACGGGAAACTTTTCCCAATAAAACAAATCTACTGTGACAAGAGAAGATTTACAATTAAGGAAAAATTTTGTCCTAGACTTTACTAACCATAGACAACTTACATAAAAAAACCCTTTCACTTCATTAGAATATGTGGATTCTAAACCATATGAATGGCTTCTACAGATAACTTACCCGCTATCATGACTAAAGCTCCAACGGACTTCAAGAACCTCTTGTAGGTTTTCTTCACTATAGCAAGTATGTGGTAGGCACTATACCTTCAACCTTGATCACCAATTGATATTTAGATCTACTTTGATATCTCCAGTAAAGCAAAACTAAGAGTTTTTTTTTTTTTAATGGAAAATTGAGAGAATCTTGATTGCACACAAACATAACTCTCTCCTCTAAAAAAAAACTCTTTTAGGTTGACTTATTATGTGCCTTTTATACTCCAATAGGTAGGTTAAAATTGGGCTTAAACATATGACTTAGGATTTGTTGGTTAGAGAGATTTTAGGGGAATGGAAAAGAGGGAGAGAAGTGGAGAAAAAAAAAAGGTTTTTGTGGTGTTTGGTTGGATAAAGAATGAGGGAAATTGCTTNTTTTTTTTTTTTTTTTTTGAAGTGTCCATACACAATTTTTAATTAAAAATGTATTACTTTTTGTTTTATTTAACTGAGACATAATTGTAATTAAAAGATTAATTCACTTAAATTTACGTGATTCACCCAAAAAGCCAAAACTAGGGCTATGTAACTACGTTTATAAATTTGTTATAGTTTTATTATGATGGTTACAACAAAAGTTACATGAATCATTAGCACGCGTGAGTGCACACACACAAAGAAAATTGGTTAATATAACTTTATAAGATTTACGCTTTTTTAGATCCTTATTTCTATTAAATCTAACTATAGAAAATCATTAGATATCATAAACATTCTATAAATTAGTGATACAAGAAAATTAACTCTTTTCAGCCTTCTTCTTAAGTGGCTTCCCTTGTACGCTTTGTCAAACTCTAAGCCAACCAAGCAGGCATTACCATTTCTTTACTCTTTTCTATGTCATCTTTCGCTTTTCTCAATCCCATCCCACACATACCAACAGCATGTTCATTGACACCATCAACTCCTTCAGGCCAAGAAGTAATTCCAAGCTGAGATAACCATTTAAAAAACTTGATCGAAAGCTCCCCTAAAAGTACGGTGAAAGATAAAAGTTTGGAGTCTCGCATTTTAATAGGTAGGCTATTGTGGCTTGGGTATCTGAAATGCTCGAAGCCTAGTCCCATCTGAACCAAATATGGGACACAGCTAGAAGGTTGCTTATAGCGACTTCAAATGGGCAAGAATGCTCACTAGGAGCGACTGCCAACTTGAATCTCATTAACAAAGTCCAAACCTCAATGGGGTGAGCAATGAGTGTGGGGCAGGCGGCATTTCCTTTGCCCCAAAGGGATACACATGTAAGGTTTAAAATTTCATTACCTTTCTTCTCAACTAAAATAACAAAAACAAAAACAAAAAACAAACTGGGTTAAAATTTAAATTGGGTTCCAGAATCCCGATCCATAGGATGTTGAAACTTGAATAAAGAGATGTGGATAAACTGAGGTATATTATTATTGGATGGCTTTCTTATCGGAGAGTTTAAATAGGTGTTCCCAAATATTTTATCAGATAATTAAGTTTCCTAAATTAAAAGGTTGTGTGAAAACATACAGTTCAAAGATTTTCTAGCTCTTAGCTCTCGAGTCTCAGGTGTAAACTTCCAGAAAATACTATCTCTTGGGCCATTCTCTCTAGGTAACCAGTAACCACTAACTCCCTAAGATTTGCTGAGCCAAATTAAGTAAAAATTATGATATGAACATGTTTGGAAATAGGATTGCAGAAGCTTTCTGAGTTCGTGATGCAAACGATCGCAAGAAAAACTAACGAGTCCTAGTTGAGAGAATTCTGGTCCGCAGAAGGTACAACACAAAACCTTCTTAAATCTACTTGATGATCTTGGTTAAAGGTTTTTATTTATTTTTTCTTATTATTTTAACATGAAAGAGTTTTTTATTCCCACAAATTTGTCTTCAAAAACTCGTAACTTCTTGCTAATGAAGTAGAAGATTACCATTAGGTTATAAACTTAACATAGCAAGAGGATGGAGTAAAGCAATGTGTGAATTTGGGTGCGAGAATGAGTATATTCCTACTCTTACTATTTTTTAAACTCCTACTTTGAGTTCTCTTCTTAGTATAGATATCATAGGATATCAATTTATAATATTTGTTCAGTAATGATTGCTCTTTATCATCTAAACAATGCATCAATTGATTTTTGACATAAATGAGACTTAAATCTAGATCTCTTATTTGATGATAAGAAATTTTACTAATTAAGCTAATTAAAACCTACCATATAAGAGAGTAAATGCTGATAAATGATATATTTGATTCTTTAAAATAACATAAAAGGTTGAGTGAAAATTAATATTTTCTTAAAAATTTCAATAAAGTTGTTTATGTGAAATTAAACCTAACCTATATTTTTACAAGGAACTAGCATAAATTATATACGAAAAGCCATAGGATAGGGATCATTGCCTCTCTCCCATGCTGGCTCTTGCCTTTGGCAAGTTAGGCAACTACTTAAAGCCCTCAAATTTATCTAATTAGGTAAGTTTTTTTATTCTTGATTTTTTTTTTAAATGTTAATTTTGTAAAATTAATAAATAAAACCCTAAATTATAGGATAAAAAAAGGAAAAAAAATTAAGAGAAAAAAAAAAGGGAGAAAGGAGGCCAATAAATTATACCTGAAATATAGCCAAAAAATAAGGAAAAAAATCAGTAAAGGAGGCCAATAAATTATTCCTGAAATATAGTCAAGAATATAAGGAGAAAAATAAGTGAAAACAATTCGGGAATGGAGGCCATAAATTATATCCGAAATATAGCCAAAAAATACGGGATAAAATGTCTTAGAGAAAAAAAAAAAAATTGTGAGAAGGTTTTTTGACATAGAAGCTGAAAGAGAGATGCTACGTTTACAATATTTTAACAACAAATCACAAGTGGTTAGTTTTATTGGTTCAAATTTGAAACTAACACTAAGATTACTATTTTGCCCTAACAATAACAACCAGTAATAATCTGTCACTTAGGATTTGTTGTAAAAATGTTGTAAACATATCATTTCTCAAGCTGAAATCTTTCTCCTTCTCTCTTTCTCTCTCAACAAAATAGGAAAATCATTAAGAAAAATAAAAGCTTAAAAAAAAAATTTGGGGAGGCGGGTGGGGGGTCAATATTATTGCCTCTCCTTCATACATAACCTCATAGTCTCCTCCTCCATTATTACATTAATCATAGTCTCCTCCATTATTACATTAAATTATTTTATGCATTCAATATATGCATTTCTCTTGTACAATATATGATCTCTACATAATTAAAAGATCCGCATGTAAGAAAGATAATTTATATACTAAATGCACAAGATCTTCTCTTATAACTAGTTTCAAACATTTTCAAAATAAGGTAAATAGGGAGAGAAAAAAAAAAGAGAAAAAAAAATATATATATATATATATTTTTTTTTTTGTGTCAGGTGTAATAATTTCATGGCGAAAATCACATTTTCATTTTTATATTTCACGCGATTCTCACTTTGGTCCCTATCTTTTTATTTTTACTGCTTTTAACCCTAAAATAAAAAACCGTTCCATTTTAGTCTTTCCCGTTAGTGCCCTAATGGCAAAATCCTACATGGTGATGAAAATATTAAAATAATAATAATAAATTTTATTTTGACATTAAAAAATAACACGTCAGCATCTAAATTAAAAGAAATTAATTTATTAACTTTAACTAAATAAAAAAATTAAAAACAGAAATAAAAATTAAAAATCACATAAATTAAAATCTAAGTAAATCTTGATAAAAAACCATAAGAAAACAAACCCAGATGTCACTCACTCTCATTTTGTACTTCTATTTCTTCGTTCTTTCAAGATCCATTACTTGCTCTATTTGTGTTTGTATCTTTGTTTTTCTTCGTTCTTTTCAGATCAATGACTCTCTCTTTCTCTCTCTCGGTGCTTGTTTCTTTTCAAATTTTGAATTTGTGATCTTTAGTTTTTGTTCAAATATCAGCAACTGATGGGTGTGGCCATGGGTCTCGGCCATGGAATTCGGCCAAAAAATAAAAACCCAGATCTATACATAGTCACAAACCCATGATTAAACTGAGAAACCTATTTCTAAAAGCACATGAATAAACCAGCCCATACCCATAGACACACACACAGCACACAACTCTTCGTTTTGCCGGTTCCAAATTTTTTTATTTTTACTCTCTCTCTAACTTTTTACTGTTCCGTCGTCGTTTTGCTACGTTTGTCGGTCATGTGCTGCGGAAATTGACCACACGGGAAACATGCATTACCTTGAGCTCCTAAATAAATCTCTGATCTGAAGCTTTTGATAATTCAGTCTTTGTCGAGTTCTGTGTAATTTCACTTTCGTTGCTCTAGTTTTTGTTTTATGTTAGTGAATTTCGTTTGTGTTTTTGCTGAACGTGGAAATGGCTGAATAATTCATAAGTTCTAAATCTTTGAATTTTTTATATTTTCTGCGTTTGTTTGTTTGTTTGTTTTTTCTTTTTATGTTTGGATCTGGTTGTAGTTTTGTCGGTGAGAGTGAAAAATGGAGGAACAAAGATAGGGGTTGTGCCAACTGAACGATTCTTTAGTTTTGCAACAAAATAAATGAAGAGCCTCAAAAACCTGATTAGTGAAGAAATTAAAAGCTCCACTCTAACTAATGAATCGTTCAATTAGCACAACCCCTACGTTTCTAAGAGTAAGACAAAGAACCCATAACGATTTCAATGACCATCTTCTATTTTGCTTCTAGCAAAAACGACCCCACCAGAAGAGAAACAATGAATCGCCATTGCAACTCTACTGGAATTTGATTACATTTCATTCAAATTTATTATAAAAATAAATTTATGATAATAATTCTTGAATCTATTCTATAATCGTTATACGAGAGATTAAACCCTTTTAGTCTTAGCTTGATCAATTAGTTTGGATCAGTTATTCTTCGTCATGTTTGCAAGGGCCATTCTTGTCGTCACCTTGACATACAAAAAGTAAAAAGATTATTGGTTCAACGGTAATGCTTTTCTTCCTTGGTGTATCTTTCGCCACATCATAATTTAACGTTGTACAAAGTGAATGTGTCCCAAAACCTGACACTTGGATCATAATGCAACAAAGCCACATCATATCACCAGGCAAATTATTTACGACGTGGCATGAGCAATAATTTGCTTAAAGAAAGTTGGAAAATTTTATTATTTAAAAAATAAATAAAATACCAAATATAATGTATAATGTAAATAATCTGAAACATAACAATTTTAACAATTTTTTTTATATTTTTATAACTAACATGATATATTACGATTGAATTAACATAATTTTTATCTTTTTAATACTAATCGTAACATTTAACATGTTATGTTAATAATCATTAAAAAAATATTATGAAAAATATTATATTTATTGACTCCATTTAAGAATAACTTATTTAGCTGAAACTGAAATTTTTTTGCTAAAAGTATTATAGATAAAGCTAAAAGACAGCTGAAATAGTATAATAAAACTTATGAATAAACCAAAAAGTGTAATGAGATTTATAAATAGTTGCAAAAATAAGTTAAATTAATATATAAAAAAAAGTTGTCTTTCTAGGCCAATGCTAAACGCAATCTTATTGTTAGTTAAGATAAGGAGTGCCGACACATATATATGAAATTTATAAATAATAGCAAAAATAAGTTAAATAAAAAAAAAAGTTAACTTTTTAAGCCAATGCTAAACGCAATCTTACTATTAGTTAAGATATGAAGTGCTGACACGTATATAAATAATGTGTGAATATTATAAAATTCATTTCCGGAGGTCCAATCATGACATGGAGTCAAGGATTAAATCGGTGATCTAGTATATTATGTTACATTATTGCACTAGCACATGTATATAAGAGAATGATCTCATCTCTTCCTCAATTTCATTGGTGAGTCATTATATGCATGTGGAGCCAGCGAGATCAGAGATGGCCCAGCATGTGAAACAAGACATAACAGTTGGGCCTATAAGGTAGCTAAGATTAATTACAAAAACAACTAAACAATATGATCTTGTTTAGGTGCATGGTATCGGTTTTAATTTGTTTTTGTTTTTTTGTCAATAATGAAAGGGAAAATAGTAGGAGATAGAAAATCACTATCATACATACTCTATTATTGGAGTAGATTAACATGGTTTTAAGCTTAGTCATCAGTTTACCCCCAAAAAAAAAAGCTTAGTCATCACTTTGCATGTGGCTGAAACTTCCTCCGTGATTCAATTTAATCCTAAGAAAAACAAATTTTTAGTACTTGCATTTATTTTTATACGACAAAATTAATTGGTGGTCCAAAGTTTGAAATGGTAGTCTTCTTTCAATCTGAGACAGCATTTAGCAATTAGTAAATTATTAAAACCTTCTTACCTAAAAACATTGGGAGGGAAATGATTGGCCAACAAGGTCTGCGGAGCTAATCTTTTTGGGTGATTAGATTACACGTGTAAATTCACCATTCTATACCAACAATCAAGTGTGTTTGTTTTAGTTCTCTATCCTTGTGTAAACGTGGGGTCTCCATTAATCAAAGAAACCCCCATTACCTCTCTCCAATAATTTCATTTTAAAATGTATTTATTGATATAAAAAATTTGTTTGATTAACATGTAGTTTTTTCAGTTTTTCAACTTCCATCTTCTTTGCTGTTGCCAGGTGTTTGTTTCTTCTTTTTATCATAGTCTATCTTGCTACTGTTAGTAATATGTGGATTTGTAATCAATTGGTTTCGCCTAATTTCAACCCAAAATAAGAAGCAGTTTTTTCTTTTTATTTTATTTTATTTTTTCGACTCTCTTAAAACGTGACTTTGAGTTCACTTTCGTGTCTAAATTGTCCTAAAATTGTTGTTGTTATGTCCTGGTCCAGCTATTTTTCAATTGAGGCAGAGTGGACAAAGTTAGATACCTAACCTTTATTTTCTTTTTTGCTGAAGAGTTAGATACCTAACTTGCATAAGTTACATGTGGCAAAGAACATAAAGATAAAAGCACATATTCAACAAAGTGTGTGTATAATGCATATTAAAATTTTGTGTAAAAAGTAAAAACATGGCAAATAATGAAGCATGAAAAGGACTTAAAAAGTTTGAAATTGCATAATGGAACGGTCCAAACTGGTATCCATAGCATGTCACCCTAGACCCTAGTTAACCAATCACCTATTTAAGAAAAAAAAAACAAATTGAGCTTGCAAAATCATTTCCAAATCTCAAGTGACAAAAAAGGAATATACATAATTGAGGGAGCAATTATGACACCGAGTATTCATGACCTATCAATGCAGAGTCCCAATCGATGCCAGAAAAAAATGGCATTTCATTTTCACCAACCACAAGGCTCACAAGGAAGTATTTTATCCAATGTTTTTAAAATTGGCAAATCTAGCATTCCGCAACATCCTCCTCGTCTATATAAGCATTTATTCATGGATTCTGATTCACAGATACACATACCTTTCCTTCTAGTATTTCCTAAATCTCTCTCTCTCTTTCTCTTTCTAGCTCTCTCCAGCCAAGCAAGAAAACCAACCAGCACTATAAAACATATACAGCTACCTCATTGATCCTCCATTGAAAAAAACAAAAATGCAAAAAAGAGTTTTCACTTTTCATTAAAGTCACAACCTGTTCCTCAAAAAAAAAAGGTCACAACCTTGCTCTCTCCTCTCTCTCAAAAATCATATCTTTACTTCATTTCTGATCACAGCTGCCATTTTGCTTGTTGCAAGGGACACCAGATATATAAACAATGGAGGATACCCTTCCATGCTCCTACTCTCCTCTTTCCAATGGACCTCCCACCATTGAAGGACCTTTAGACAAACGTAGGCCACGAAAGAAAGCGACCCTCATAATCTTTTCTGGGTTGTTGTTGTTGTTGCTTGGTTCGTTTTTGGCCGTTACTTTAGGTGTTCGTTGGAATTCACACAATGTCCATGAAAATGAGAATGATGAAGCTTTGTTGGCCACGTCTGAACCGTCATCCGTGTCGATACCGTTGGAGCCACTGCACCCCGTGTCACGTGGCGTATCGGCCGGCGTGTCGGAGAAGGCGAACCTGGCATTTGCTGACCACAATGTGATCTCGTATCCATGGAACAATAGCATGTTGTCATGGCAGAGGACATCTTTTCATTTCCAGCCAGAGAAGAATTGGATGAATGGTATGTTTCATTTTCAATATTGAATATATATATATATATATAATTTTTTTTTTTTATTCGTCAAAAAAAAGGTGGTATACCTTGTGAAAATTCTGAACTTGATCTCTGTATACATGTATTATGGTAAATGTTTATTGATTTAGTTAAGATTGTCTTCTGGGTTCTGGACATAGAAAGCGTTATTTAACATTTCAAATTCCTGTATAATAGGGATAAAGGTATTCGTGTCATTATATTGGGGAAAAGTGTGCCTAATAGTGCGGTTGATGAGCTTATTTCAATTGTTAGTCTTGTTTAAAAAATAAGTTAAAACTAAACTTAGAAGGAAATAATTGTGTCTTGGTCTGATGATAAGATAAAGAATATAATAAGAGGGACGTCATAAGTTAAAAACTCTTTAAAAAAAAACTTAGAAGAAAATGAAATTCTTATCCCAAAAAAAAAAAAAATAGAGGTTTGAGTAAGAAACAAATAACTGTACATGATAAAATAAGCTTAGCCTAACTGGGTTTACAGTATTACGTGCTACCACGTTGGATGGTGATGTTACAGGCACTGATGACATATAGAATATCAATATTTATACTAAACAATTATCATTACACTTTTTATTTGATTTATTAAGTTATTATATGCTGATTTTGGTCCCTTTTTTGTGGTTATGTGCTTGACTTTCATTCCTTTGATGGGGAAATCTGGTTGGTTCTGCTTCAGATCCTAATGGTAAGACCGTTACTTTTTCTCTCTGAACCTTCACTATCACTATCACAGATTTTATGTTACCAGATGTATCCCACCTCCCCCGTCTTTGTGCTTGATTAATATTTGCCATATATTGAATAGCTGGACTAAACATCTGATTGGGATCTGAAAACAATTAAAAAAAGAAAGATCAATTCAAGACAGTATGATTGCACTATTATGATTAAAAGTTTGGGACTGAGGTTTCAGAAAATTAGCTCATTACAATATTCTATTACCATAGTGAGATAGAATTGTTCAATGGTATAACTAGCTGAGAATCTGGGTCATTAGGACAAGCTAGACCAATCTGAAAATATTGAAAGATTACACTACAAGTTTTAATAGTATTGGTATTATTTCTTTTAGTGAGAACATGACTGGTTTAAATTTAGTCTTCATAGTCTATGTAAGAAAAATCAGGTTGCTTGGTATCTGTTGGTTGGCGATGAAGACCATCATAGGTTGAACTGTTAGAATTCTTTTGGTCAAATCTTACCAGCTGTCAAATTTCTACATGACTTTCACAAGAGGCAGAAAATTATTATGAGAATAGGGGGTTTGAATTCAATCCCACATGCTTAAAAAAAATGTTTTGTAGAACTTTGAATAGGGAGCAAGAATCTAGTCTAACGAGTAACAACTATCCCAATCCCACCCCACTACACACCCTGTCACCACATGTTGAATCTTTTACACCTTGTGCAATTTTTCCTTCATCCATAATTTACTAAATTTAAAATCTACTTGGAAAATATTACAGGACCTATGTTCTACAAAGGATGGTACCACTTCTTTTACCAGTACAATCCTAATGGAGCAGTGTGGGGTGACATAGTTTGGGGCCACGCTGTGTCAACGGACCTGATCCATTGGCTTCACCTCCCTTTAGCAATGGTTGCTGATCAGTGGTATGACATAAATGGTGTTTGGACTGGGTCTGCTACAGTCCTTCCCAATGGCGAAGTTGTCATGCTTTACACTGGATCCACTAATGAGTCAGTGCAGGTTCAAAATCTTGCATATCCTGCCAACCTGTCTGATCCCCTCCTCATTGATTGGGTCAAGCACTCTGACAACCCAGTTCTTCTCCCACCACCAGGCATCAATAAGAATGACTTTCGTGACCCAACAACAGCTTGGTACACATCAGATGGGAAATGGAAATTTGCCATAGGGTCCAGGGTTAACACAACAGGCATTACCTTGGTTTACCACACAAAGGACTTCAAGAGCTATGAGCGTTTAGATGGATTGCTTCATTCTGTCCCTGACACTGGCATGTGGGAGTGTGTGGACTTCTATCCTGTGTCCAAGACGGCTGCAAAAGGCTTGGACACATCGGTTACTGGTCCTGGAGTGAAGCATGTGATGAAGACCAGCCTGGACAATGATAGACAAGACTATTATGCACTTGGGATTTATGATGAGCAGACTGATACATGGGTTCCCGACAACCCCAATATTGGTATTGGAATCAGGTATGATTATGGGATATTTTATGCATCCAAGACGTTCTATGACGAGCAGAAGGAAAGGAGGGTGTTGTGGGGTTGGATTGGAGAGTCTGATAGTGAATTTGCAGACATGAAGAAGGGCTGGGCATCAGTTCAGGTATGCTGATTTCTTTCTAGTTAAATCATAGGCCAGCATGTCTTTTTTCCTTTTAAATCAAATTGGATTCATCAGCATGTATCTCTTATGATTCACTTCCTTGACAAGGTTTTATGCTTGTGTAATGATCTTCTGCAGGGTATTCCAAGGACAGTGTTGCTTGATACAAAGACTGGTAGCAATTTGCTTCAATGGCCAGTGGAGGAGGTAGATAGTTTGAGATTGAGCGGCAAAGAGTTTGACAGAGTGGAGGTCAAGGCAGGATCAATTGTTCCACTAGATATAGTATCAGCCACACAGTTGGACATTGTCGCAGAGTTTGAGTTGGACAAGGAGGCTTTGGAGAGGACAGCTCAAAGCAATGTGGAGTTCAGCTGCGGCAATAGTCAGGGAGCTGCTCAACGTGGTGCATTAGGACCCTTTGGACTTCTTATTCTTGCAGATGAGAGCCTTTCTGAGCAAACTCCTGTGTATTTCTATATTGCCAAAGGAACTGATGGCAATCTCACAACTTTCTTCTGTGTTGATCAGTCAAGGTATTTTACACCTTTCTAATTCTGCTGCTTGTTTACTCAATAAATGAAATGCGTGTCAATTTTGTCAAATTAAACTTGGTTATGTTCTTATACTTCATTGTTTCCTTTAGGTCTTCTGAGGCAACTGATGTTAATAAACAAATTCATGGGGGCTATGTTCCTGTACTAAAAGATGAAAAATTATCTGTGAGGTTACTGGTAAGTTGAGCCTTATTTTCACTTTCAGTTCTACATGAATGAATATCTTACCATTATTGACTTGATCAATCACCTTAATATTGCATGGAAATGTATGATCATCCAGGTTGATCATTCAATAGTTGAAAGCTTTGTTCAAGGTGGGAGGACATGCATCACATCACGTGTTTATCCGACAAAGGCAATCTATGGGGCTGCTCGGCTATTTCTGTTTAACAATGCTACTGAGGCTACTGTTACTTCCTCACTCAAGATATGGCAGATGAATTCTGCATTCATACACCCCTTCCGTGCTAAGTGAAATATTTATATTAATTAAAGAAGAAGAAGAAGAAGAAGAAGAAGGAAAAGGAACAGAAAGTGCTCCTGTGGCAATCTACATGATGCTGCATCAAAGCGTCCAATTCCAATAACCTCACATCAACACTTGACATTATTGCCAGTTTTGTTAGTTCATCAATCTCTATTGATTCAATGTTTTTTGGTTTGATGGGAGGGTAATCAATTTGAGTTGATTGGGAATCCAGGCACTTGTTGCCACATAGCTCGAAATTGGCAGCGTCAGCAATTGATGTACTGAAGCTTCAAAGTCCAATTTTCTGTGTGTACGTATTGATGCTGTGTTTTGAGCATATCTTTTTGTACATATAAATGGAAAAAATAAAAGTTCAGTTTCTCATATGACTTGTGTCATGAAGAAACCCCATTTATCATTTGCTTAACTTTACAGTGGGGGCTTGTAGTCTACATTCCCAATCCTACACTTTATTATTATTTTTATTCGTAATTATGTAGATGGAAAATTTGAATCTAGATTTTCTCAATGAGTACGAGCTAGATGTGACCAATGGAAACTAACAGGGTTTAGATCCTCTCTACCACAACAATTGAATTATCAAAAAAAAAAAAAAAAAAAAGAAGCCCTTGACTATTGTCAATCCCACAATTACATTAATTTATAGAATTTTGTTGATAAATAATAAACTGCTGACCTGATGAATTGCATAGTTCCAATTACATCATACATGGCTGGGTTGATTACTCATTGTCGATGCTCATTTTGAGGCCCAGTAGTAGGAAGAAGCCCAACAATATGGGTAGAGAAGAATTAGGGGATGGTTAGAAGAACTATTAAGCCCGAATGACAGGAACAATGGATTATAGGCCCGTAAAATAAGTAAATGGGACTTGAGAGAAGCAAATGGGCCTAAAAGGAGTCCAGAAAAAGAAATAGTAAACCTATGGACATTATGTGATGTAGAAAAAGAAAAGTGAGAATGGGTCATAGTAGGCCCGAAGTAATGAAGTGAGAAAGTAAGAGGTTGATGGAAAACCCATGAGCCTCAAAGATGAAGAATATGGTAATTGGGCCAAGGAAGTTCAAGAGAGTTAGTAAAAGCTCATGGAAATGTAGAATTAGAAAATGGGCCGAGGATGCCAAAGGAGGAGGAAATGGGATAAAGGGGCCCACAAGCAGTGTAATGGGACAAGAAAGCCCAAAGTAACATGAGTATAAATCCAATGAAAAAGGCTCAGCAAGCACGGGTCAAATAATATCACAGCAGGAATGGTAGAGTGGTGCAGCAGGAATGGTAGCAAGACTACGAAAAGAGAAAAAAAGTAAGTTGAAGGAAGAAAAGCCCACAATCAAGAAAAGCCTAGCCCCCAAACGGAGCAGGTCATAAAGAATGGAAAATCAGAAAATAGTTCACGCCATTAGAGGTCAAGGATGAGCAGCAGAATGCACAGACGAGCCTCTAGACCATGACAAATGTATGAGCAACGGACAAGCTTTAGATGTACATAGAAGTGGAGCACACATAAAGCCCAGACACCACCAGCCTGTACCAAGCCAATACAAGAGTGGTGGGTTATGGGTCAGAGGTAAAAGAGGGTATGGTCTGGCAGAGGGGAGAAGAGAAAGCCTATTATGGGGTTCCTGTTCAGATTCTTTTGGGGGGTAATGTCCTGCTGGGATGACTGACCACCTAAAAGAAGTAAGATGAGTTGGAACTACTAGGTGCATGCTATGAGGGGTAGAGAGAGAATACCCATGCTGGTGGATAAGAATGCCACGGTGAGTAAGCAAACAAAATAATCTTCTTTGTTTGATGATGAGGAGTGGTGTAGCCAGCACAGGTAAGTGGTGGTGTCTGGACAGCTGACAAACCAGTGGTGGTCGGTAAGGACACCCAGACCAGACAAAGGTAGTTAAAGGCTAAAATGGTAAAACCCAATCACTGCAAGCAATATATAAAGGACCCTTACTGTACACATTGGGATCATCATCACGGCAATAGTAACTACTAAGAGAGAATCACAACATTATTAGATGAGTAAGCACTGAGAAAAGAAAAGAGGAGATAAAGAATCAGAAATAAAAAGAAAACAGAAAAGAAAAAGAGAACCAAGAAGAAAAAACAGAGAGTGTAGAATGGCAGGCATGCACCAATAGGCTAATCCATTCTCTCCCTCTAAAAGCCTACCCTCTGTTAGGGAAAAATGACTCATTTGGGCGCAAGCCATTCAGGCCCATTCTCATCTTGTCTTTGTAACCTCACCTAGAATGTGTTTTCTTTTCCTGTTTTAACTAAGGATTTCTTGCTTGTTTTCCTGTTTTAACTAAGGATTTCTTGCTTGTCTTGCCTTAACAGTAACTTATTTCTTTCATCATTGTTTTATCACATTTGTCTGTCGTGACTCTTCTATAGTAACTGCATCTACCGTGGGCATATGATTAAAGTTTCAGCAAACGAGACATAGTTTGCACACAAGCCAGTTCAAGATGGGTTACAATTAGATTGATCCCAACTCTCCTATCCATAATATTTGAGCCACAATACAGCAAGAGATAGTCTAGCCTAAAATCACAAAAAGACCCACCACACTCATTTAATCAAAAAGGATTTATTTATTTATTTATTTATTTATTTATTAATAGCTTAAAAAGAGTGAATCTTAAAGCGTACTCAATTGCTCACATTAAAAAGCTGCTAAACCTTAGCAATAATGTCTCCAAAAGCAAAAGAGGAGGCCCATTAGCCCAACCGGAATTTTATAGCCACATTGCTGTCCAGGAAGGCAAACAATTGCCTGGCCTAATATAGTGCAATAGGCCCACAGTTTGGTGAGTGTGACTTGACCAAACAATGAGAAAGCAAAACAATCAAATATTCTTTTAACTAAAACACTTTATTGCCAAACAAAAAGTTTAAAAAATCCAAGCACAAAGTCAACACAAATTAATCAATAAAAACGAAAAATCTTTAAGTGGAGCAAAATAGTACAATAATACTCAAATCCCAAAATGCAAAAATTTCAACTTTCCCATAAAACAAATAATGTTGTGTTTGGTACAAGTAATGTTTTAGGATTCCTAGAAATGTTTAAAGATTCCTATGTTTGATTGCAAATCACGCTAGAGAATCAGATGTCAGGGGAATTTAGATTCCCCCCTTAAACCCCTCTCAGTAAGAATGTGGATTCCCTTTAAAATATGTGGGAATCCAGATTCTTAAGCTTAAAGGAAATTATATTTTTTTTTTTATAAATTGACAATTTTAACCATTTTTCTTTATCATTTAAGCAATTAAGATAAAATATAAAACAAATTATCAATATCTTTTCCTGCCAAAATAACATAAATAGGATAGACAACTCTGTTGATATATTCTTTAACAAAGTTTTATTTAGGTTTCACGTGTGAAAAAAAAAAAAAGGAAGATTTTATTAATAGATTTATTTTCATGGAAAATAAATAATTTTAATGAATTTATCATAATTAATAGTTTATATTTGTTTTTTCATTATTTATTTAGAAGAAGATTTTTTTTTTTAAATGACTTGGTAGTTCACATTCAAATCTAAAGATAGAATGAGAAAAATAAATAATTCATTTAAGATTTCTGAGAATAAACCAAACATTATCATCTCACATTCCTAGGAATTTTAAGAAATTCCCAATGAAACCAAACATAGAAATAGTTACATTCTTAGGAATCTGAATGTCAGGAGTAATATGAATTCCCCCGTACCAAATACCACCTTAAAGTGTCATGCCAATCACATATTTGAGATAGATGGTCAAGTGACAATTTTGTTTTTTTGGGTTAGCGTTTAATTTAGAGGATTTAATTTTCAATTTGGGATGGCTTTTTCCCTAGATGCTTGTAAACTTGTTGTATACAAAAAGGTAATTTGAACTTTTTTTTCAAGAAGGCATTTTACACTTTGAAAAGTAGCCAAAAAAAATTTGAAGACTTTTTTTTTTGAACAATAAGAGAGATTTTGGTATAAATAAATTTTCTACTCCTGTCATTCTTCTTACTTAGCAAAAAAAAAAAAAAAAAGTTCTAGTAAATGTTAAAATTCAAAACTAGGCCTTCTGAAGCAAATCTTATAGAGAAATCCATGCATACATTTATAAAAGTTAGATTGCCTTCTCTATAGGGTTTACCCAACAACATTGTTACACACCTTATGTTCATTTCTATTAATTCTCATTCGACTAAATCTCCCAAAAATTATTAAGGATGGTTTCCATTAACCTCTCTAAAGTTAGACTAATGTTCTCACCAAGAAAATTTGAGACAACTCCATCAAACCCAATGAAATTATAGTATTGAATGTGTTCAACTTATGGGAGATTGATAGTCCATTCATCAACAGATAAAAATTTAACTACCGAACAAACTAAATGTACTGCCTGATGATTCCTCTATAAACCAAAAACCTCTTATGCTTGAATAGAGGAAGCTTCATCAATGGTGTGGGTTATGGACTCATCTTGTTTGCATATGACTTTATTTTTATCAAGTCCAATCTTGTCTTCTTGACAAGATTGGTGGCGAATCCCAATCTACAACACCAACTCTTTCAATGTGCTTTTCCACATCTTTGACATCACAATCCTCCTCCTCGATATCAAAATTCTCCCCTCCTTCACATAAAACGAATTTGGATGGCAGTTTTAAGGCCAATTTCCAACACCTAAGGCAGCGAGCTGCTCCAATAGTGCATCAAATCATTCCTATATCCACTAAAAGAACAAATCTTGTTGCAAATTGCATGCAACATCATTGTGTTCAAGCATTCTTGTGAACCAAGATAATATACTGAATATAAAAGATAGTCAATTTGAGATGACTAATCTCTTGAGAGAAGAAATAGACATTTTTTGTTTAATTTTCTGCTTAATTCTCATTAATACATTTAACGTACATAAATAGCCAAGCTTAAGATAACCTCACCAACAAATCCTAAAACATAGGGATCAATTTGAATACAAGTAAATAATAATACTAATCTGCTACGACTACCATATTCAAATAAAGATCTATCACTAAGCCTAAATTTAAATAATTCTAATTCAAATACAATTTATTGGGTCATGACATTCCTTTCCCCTTGAAATGAATCTTGTCCTCAAGATTCCTAGATAGGAAAATTGATGCTTCATCACACCACGTCCTCATCCCGCAATTGGAGAAAAGTCGACCTTGAATTCATAAAATGTTGAAGGATAAGAATTTTGGTGTTAGGCATGTCGTGCAATTCTTGAATCACCTTTGGGAGCACTAAGGATAGAAAAATTCTTGCATTGCTCACCATTAAATTTATCAAGAATTACAAAATTGATGTGCATACACATTTGTGCAATCGAGGTTGTCATTTCTTGAGTCAAAGGAAGCATCATAGTCTCAATCTTTATAATTTCAGTAAACTCTTGTTGGTCATGCACCATGGAGGACTGATCATAAAAACATACATCAAACTCAAACTTTTTAGCAAGTGCACCATCTAATGAATCACTTTCTTGTAGAATCTTCTCTTGTTAATGCTCTTTAGTAGGCTCTTGTTGAACGAAGGCTAAAGCAACACTTGTTGTCGTTGGTATTTCTATCGGAAATTTTGGTGACTCCATAGCATTGGCTTGAATGTGTAAAACATTATCTTCAAAGTCATTACTCATTTTTTTGATGGACTGCAATGATTCAATTTGGAAGCTCAATTGATCAACTGCTACGAACAAGTTTTGAATGGCATGCCTTAGATCCAGGCTTGTCCATAAGTGGTGACTGATTGCGCTAATGGATATGGGTCAAACATATTGCGACAAGTTTTTTTTTTGGATTTTCAGTGGTGGCTAGATGAGGAAGGTAGTGGTTGTTTGGTTGATGGTAATTTGGAGGATGGATTTTCTATGGTCTGCTGGAATGAGAATTTTTTTTTTTAACTTTTCAATGAGTTGGATTGGTTGGTTCTATTACCAAATGTTGTGAACTAGGATAAAATACTTAATGTAAAAGATAGTTAGTGATGACCAATCTCTGGAACTTAAGAGAGGGAATAGAAATTTTTGGTTAATTTTCTGCTTGCTTCATTCATAATTCCTATATACATAAATACTAGTGAGGAGATAAACCTCATCACAACCAGGTCCTAAAACATTGGATCCAACTCCTGTTTAAGTCTAGATACAAATTGAAAATTAAATTTTAATCTTCATCTACTTTAGAATTTTTTTCATTTTCAAACTTCTTCAATTGCTACCTAATTATTTGTCATTTGGCCTTGGGACACAACATTCCATTCCCTTAGCAATGGAGAATACTTGGCCTTTGATTTTGAAGTGTCGAAGGAAAAGGATGACAATGGAGACCTGCATCAATTTTTTAACCATTTCTCTATGAGCATTAGAAATAAAAATATCTTGCTTACTATACTCTTGAACTCATGGGGAATGACGAATTCAATGTGTGGGATTGAGATCGGCTTATTTGAAATCAAGAAATTATCCCTTTGATCAATCTTTTCCACTTCAATGAACCTTTGATCTTTAAACTCAAATATTAAATAAACATGGTACCAAAAAGTTTTTTCATTATAAGTACTCAAAATACAATTTTTCACTACACTTTTTAGATCACAATTTTCATATCATTTTAAAAACCAAATACCTAAATACTACTACCAAACGCAATTAAAGCTTTATATCCCAAAAACTCTACTACTAAAATTCAGATTAAGATTTTACAAAGTTGCCAAGAGCTTTATAAATGGCATCCATTCATTTTGAAATGAGTGGTTTAGAATTTACCATGTCGTCAACAATTTAAAAAAGAGAGTTATTACGTTCATAACACTTTCACAATACTTTTATTACAAATCCTAGGTAGCAGATTGTTACATGTTTTTAATTTGAATTCTCCACTGAAATTACTTCTTTGCCCATCAAATAACAACCTATAACAAATTGCCACCTAGGATTTATTTTGAAAGTATTGTGAAAATGTTGTGAATATAACATTTCTCTTAAAAATATATGTGTGGGGGAGGATTTTTAGTCCTGGCCACTCGCAAGCTTGATTGTTCGCTTTAGGGAGCCAAGCCCGCACGATTTTGTTCTCAAGCAACATGGGAAGACTTTGAGTGCAGTCCCACATCGACAAGAGAAGCGCCCCACTCATGCTTTATAAGTGCTTGGCACAAGCATGAGTGTACCACTACTACACATGTGTAGTAGTGGTATTTTTGTGGGGGAAGATTTTTTGTCCTGGCCACCCGCAAGCTTGATTGGCCGCTTTAGGGAGCCAAGCCCGCACGATTTTGTTCTCAAGCGACAAGCAAGAGAAGCATGTGTAGTAGTGGTACACTCATGCTTATGCCAAGCACTTATAAAGCATAAGTGGGACGCTTCTCTTGCTGATGTGGGACTGCACTCAAAGTCTTCCCATGTCGCTTGAGAACAAAACCGTGCAAGCTTAGCTCCCTAAAGCGGACAATCAAGCTTGCTGGTGGCCAGGACTAAAAATCCTCCCCCACAATATATATAAACTATTTTTTAAAAAAAAAAATGCAAAACATTGACTCTTACCATTTTGATATCTATTTAAATTATTGATGATATGGCAAATTGTGTAGTAGTGGTACACTCATGCTTGTGCCAAGCACTTATAAAGCATGAGTGGGGCGCTTCTCTTGCCGATATAGGACTGCACTCAAAGTCTTCCCATGTCGCTTGAGAACAAAATTGTGTGGGCTTGGCTCCCCAAAGCGGACAATCAAGCTTGCGGGTGGCCAGAACTAAAAATCCTCCCCCACAATATATATAAACTACTTCTTTTTTTAAAAAAAAATGCAAAACATTAACTCTTACCATTTTGATATCTATTTAAATTATTGATGATATGACAAATTCTTATCTAATCCACTCATTTTAACATTAATGGATAAGATTTTTAAGTACTTTTTGGTTTACTCTAAAAATTTTCTATCTTATCACTAAAATGCAACAATATCAAAAGAATTGTTTTATCTATACTATTTATAAAAGGATTCTCCTCTTTGAACTAGACTTTTATTTGGTTTAAAAATACCTCTAAACTTTACGTTTACCAGGGAAAAAATTTGAGAACAAACTGATAAAAATATATCTCCAACTTCACTTGAAATCTTACAAAATGGGATACTCTCCTACTAATACATGTCTTCAAAACAAACTTATTCAAAAAAATAAATAAATAAAAAGGGAAATTATGACACTAGAAAAAAAAAAAAAAAAAAAAAAAAGCACATCTCTAATATGATTTTAAAAAAAAAAAAAAAAGACAAATACCAATTTATTAGTTATTACATTTACATTTTTAATTTATATTTTATATAAATAAAATTATTGTTTAGATTTCGTAATTTACTCCAAATAATTACTTCCTTATTTTGCTCTTCATGGTATGGAGAGTGAATCATACTTTCCAATTTCTTTCTTCAATACTGGATCGATGAAGGACCTTGTATCACTTTAAAAAATTTCTTTGTTTTCAAAGCCTCTTCTCCTAAGGCTTAGTTTGGGAGTTCATAGGGAATTGAATGGAATGATCATAAGTGAATGAAAATGAATGGAATGGAATGAAATGTATTTAAGTAAGGGAAAGGAATGAAAAGAATGGAATGGAATTAAGTAACCTTGATTAGACGTTTTAAAATAAAGGAATGGAAAGGAATGAAAATGAATGAAATATAATTAATCTTATTTTGGAATAATATGGGGAGAATTGAATGGAATCATTTTATGACAATAATACAATTAGACTCCTACTTTAAAATAAAGGGTTGAATATATATATATATATATATGAGTATTTTGGGAGTTTTAGTAAAAAATTTATTAAATCTAATTCTATTCTCTCTTATTCGTCCCAATTTTGGAAGGAATGAAAATTTTAGGTTTTAAGGGAATAGAAAGGAATGAGTATTCCCTCCTACCCATTCCATTCCCTCACACTTAAATTCCCAAACAAGGGAATGGACATTCCCTCTCACTTAAAATTATTCTTTTCATTCCTTTCTATTCCATCCCATTCTCTCCTCCCAAACGAGGCTTTAGTTAGACGATTGCCCATCAAGTTGCATAACAATACAAATCTTCTATCTCACTTTTTATCTTTCAATTTATGCTCCACCAATTATAGTATGCCTTGTGCTTGATTTGTTTCCATTTTAAACTTTAACTATTTTATAAAGAAAATCAAATAAATACATGATAAGCTGTGATTGATGAAACGTGAAGTGAGACAAGATTTGTATTCTTTGTATATGTTTGTGCTATCGCGGACTTGGGAAATATATTAGCCCATCCTAAAGTTTAAACTATTGCCTATTGTGCTTTTGAAGATAAGTGTTATACAAGCTCTTATAAAATTATTCTTTTGCTTTATTTAATTATGGCTTGGTGTGGCTCTAATTGGATACTTAGGGTCCGTTTGGTTAGGGTGAAAAGAGGGAGGATAGAAAATGAGGGAGAAATGTGTATGATTGGGAGGAAAAAATGGGAGAAGAAAATAATGGGACCCGACTATTTTCTTTTTGGGCCTACCAAAACTCTATCTATCTCCCCAAATTGGGAAAATTGGATGGAAAACAAGTTTTGTTTTTTTGAACAAAATTACCCTTAGCCCTAGTAGAGTAATGTTTTGGGAAAATTGGATGGAAAACAAGTTTTGTTTTTTCGAACAAAATTACCCTTAGCCCTAGTAGAGTAATGTTCAAATTTTGAACACTTTTCCTTATGTCCTTTTTTGTCTTTTTATTATTTTGTCTCATTCGTTTCTCTCACTCTTTTTCTAGTTGCTCATTTGTTTCTTTTCTCTTTTCTACATCAAGTTGTATTTATTCTTTAAATTAAAAAAAAAAATTGAGTTCTTGAACTCTTGTGTGTGTGTGTGTGTGTTTTTTTTTTTTAATGAAGTTACCATTTGTACAAAATTTTTTAATAAAAATATAATGTATTACTTTTTTGTTTTATCTAATAATGACATAATGGTAAATTTATACAAAATTTTATTTTCTATCTTCTATTTTTTCTCTTCAACCAAACAAATCAGTATCTCATCTCTCAATTTTTCCATTCTCCCAAGTCCCAACCAAACATATATGAGAGAGAACTAAATTTCTTCTAATCTCTCACTTTTTGGTCCACCATCCTAGTCCTCAATCATAGTAGAATCTCTATGATTTCACTTAGGGTTTGTTTGGTTGGAGGTGGAAAAGTGGGGGATAGAAATAGGGAAGACATGAAAAAGAATGGGGATACAACTTTTTTTTTTCCTTATGAATAGCAAACTCTTTTGTTTGGTTAAAAAGAAAAATAAGATGATAAAAAATGTAGATTGTATAAATTTACTCATATGCCCTAGTACTAAGAAAAAAAAAATAGTAGTAAATAAGGAAAAAAAGAACTAAAAGTAAAAAAAGAAAAAAAAAAGAAAAAAAAAAAAAAATAAATAAGGAAAAAAAAGAACTAAAGTAAAAAAAAAAAAAAAAAAGCAAACATGAATCGTAATATGGGGTGAAAATGAAAAAAATAATCTCGTATTTTCATTGTTTTCTCTCTAACTAAAATGAAAACGAATTATTTTAAAAAAAAAAGTTTAGTGTGCATTTGGATATTGTTTATTTTGCAAAAAATTGAAAACAATAAAAAAAAAAAAAATGTCCAGTTATCGTTCACTTTTTAAATTACTGTCCATTTGCCTATTTGCACTGTTCATGTCCATGAACAATGCAAGAGGCGTTGAGCTGAAAAAAAAAAGACAAAAAACAAAAAAACAAAACAAAACAAAAAACGCAACGGACTCCAAACGTGATCCAAACGCAGTGGACTCCAAACGTGATCCAAACGGAGCTTAAGTGTATGTTTGGATTGCACAGAAAACTGAATTTTTTGCGCATCTGCGTTTTTTCTGTGGGTCCCGTGCACTATTCACGGGACTCGTAAGTACGGATTTCAGCAAATTTTTATTTAAAATTAGGTCACACGACATTATTCACACATTTAAAAATTATTTTGTTATAATATTTTCAGTTTTCAGTAATAAACGGTATCCAAACAGACCTTTAATATGAGTTATGTCATATATAGATAAACGCGGCTGGATTGTGCTTCCTTTGTTTAATCATAGATTCATAACCCAAGGTTGAGAAATGTGTCAACCTTGGTCAGTTATTTAATTAATTAATATAATTAATTGTGAGAATACTTTTCTTAAACGATTCCCCCAAGGCTGGGCTATTGGAGCCAATCGCGGCCAGATTTGCGTCAATTAGCTTCTCTTTGTTCGTCTCATTAACCTTGCCCACAAATTGATTCTCATCTATGTTTAATTTAGTCTTTTTTGATAAGATGTTTAATTTAGTCTTAGATTAAAGTAATTGTTTTTTTAACCCATTTTTATAAGCTACCTAATCAGTTTTATATTAAGAGTATCAAATAAATTAACGTATTGACAGTAATCCAAGCAAGAAGTATTAAAGTAAAACATTCCTTATGCAAATCAACGACCTTTTAGGGAGAAGGTTTTCTTGTTTCTGGCTACAGTCTATAAAGATACAACATTCTGTCAGCTACTTTTTCTAGGGTTTGAATAGTGTGTCTTGCAGTCTTACTTAGGTGTTTGCATGTGAACTCAGTCAACCTTGAATTTCATTTCTTCAAAAATGATTGCCATCGTAGCACTAGAAAAGTGAATTGGATCCAGCATTTCATGACTTGTTGATACGATAATATATATACACAATATGGAAGAGGTTAACTTCAAGTTATACCATTCAATAATTGAAGCTCTCCTACGAAGAAGGATTCAAATTCACACTATTTGCTTTAGTTCTTTTTTTTTTTTTTTTGTTTTTTTGTTTTGTGTATAACATATGGAGACTTAGTTATAAACTAGATCATTTTTACATGGTACATTCCGAATCCAAGGAAAGATGCAAATAAGATTAACAAAGCTTATCTAGATCGTATCTCAGCATGGTGTATTCTAACATATCACACTGTTTTTTCATGGTTTTTCCCTAATATTGTATGGATGAAGATTAATTTTGATGTTGCCATTAGATCTCAATCTTCCTTCACAATAGTTGTGTGTCGCAATGAGCATGGGGATGTAATTTTTGCTCATTCCAGCCTATTCCCTCATATTGAGCAGATTCATTCAAGGAGAAGCCTAAACAACCTTTCAAGCTATTGAACTTGCAATCTTCCACAAGCTCAAATATGTAATTTTGTAAGGGGATTCAAAAGGTGTTATTGAAGCCTTGTTGTAGTTACACTCCTCTCCACTTTGGTTTCTTGCTCATTTCTTCTCTTAATTGAAAGATGTCTTAAACTCCTACTCTTGTTGGGATTTCATTTTATGTTCCTAGAAATATATATATATATTTTTTTTTGGCTCACAATGTTGTAAGATGGTTGCCTTTTATAATTGAGATGAGCCTATCTCCATTGTTTATCTTCCTTCTTGAGTTCTTCTCATTGAAATTAGAGATGGTTGGGGCCTCCCTGGTCTCTTTATAAAAATATTTATATTCATCAAACTTTTACATTAGGTTCATATCTCATGAATCTTACAATTAAATCAAATATTTTGCACGATTGTCAAGTATGTTAAATTTCATATCAATTATATATGAGTTACTATACTCTTCATAAATTCAAGTATTTAGTATATTTTAAAACATAAAATTAAGAAGAAAAAATAAAAACGAATAGGAAAAGCATATAACCCAAAGATAGATTTGATCAAATAATCGGATGATATTTTTATTTTTATTTTTATTTATAAATCAAATTTGATTCTATCTTTTACCCCCAAAAAAAAAAAAAAAAAAAGTTCCTAGAAATATATTTTTTTTTGGCTCACAATGTTGTAAGATGGTTGCCTTTTATAATTGAGATGAGCCTATCTCCATTGTTTATCTTCCTTCTTGAGTTCTTCTCATTGAAATTAGAGATGGTTGGGGCCTCCCTGGTCTCTTTATAAAAATATTTATATTCATCAAACTTTTACATTAGGTTCATATCTCATGAATCTTACAATTAAATCAAATATTTTGCACGATTGTCAAGTATGTTAAATTTCATATCAATTATATATGAGTTACTATACTCTTCATAAATTCAAGTATTTAGTATATTTTAAAACATAAAATTAAGAAGAAAAAATAAAAACGAATAGGAAAAGCATATAACCCAAAGATAGATTTGATCAAATAATCAGATGATATTTTTATTTTTATTTTTATTTATAAATCAGATTTGATTCTATCTTTTACCCCCAAAAAAAAAAAAATCAGATTTGATCAAATGTACAATGAGGATGTTGTTGTTTTTCTTTTTTTATTTATTTTTTTATGAGTTGAATATTTTGTCATCTCTTTTAGTCATTCCCATTGTTTTGAAAAGTAATAGGGTAAAGAAAATCGAAAAATCATTGATTAAACATTGCATTTTATCTAAGGCTTACTCATAAATCAATTTGATAGCTATTGAATAAAGAGGATATAGAAAGAGAGAATATTTAATTAAGAGTGAGAAAGTGATTTCTAGAAAATCAATATTCAATACTAGTTACCTAAACAAAATATATATTTCTATCAACAGTTTCATTCTCTCTACTATGTTAATGCTTAAATAATAAAAATGAATAATCAATAATGTATATAGACATGGGTTCCAGTTAGCTCAATTGGTAAAGTTTTTGATAGTTGAATAAGAGATTTGGGGTTTAATCTCTGCCTATTCCAAAAATTGATTAGTGTCTTGATCTGAAAATAAAGAGCTATCATTAAGAATAGACGTCATACATTAAAATTCTCTTAAAAAAAAAATTGTATCCAGACGGAAGCTTTCGAATTGAAAAGGCTTCATAAGTTTAGAACTTTGACAAACTCAAATATATATATATATATATATATTGTCTACGCATGAGTGCACTATCCCCATGGAAATTATATTATTATAAAAAAAATGACTAAGAAATTATTGTTTTGTATAAGTAACGTAGCATGGATATCTACAAATTCCTCTACCATCTAAAATCGTTTTGGCTATTATTCAATCCAATAACCTATTCAAGCAATGACTTTATACATTAAATACAGGGTCTGCAACTAGAAAAAGCTGTGTGCGAAGGTAAGGATGCTAGTGATAGTGTGCGTTTGGGTGGGGCTTAAAATTAAAATTATTTTACTATTTAGTTTACTTTTGTTATTATTTATGAGTATCATTGCACTTTTTGACATTATTTATAGGTCTCGTTGTACTATTTTAACTAATTTTTATTTTTATTTTTATTTACGGTACTTTCGGTAATAATTTTTTAATTTTAGCAAAATTAACGGTATCTAAACATAACTATAGTGTGATTCACAAATCTAATTAAGATGGAGTGTAAAGTGACAATACAATAAAGTGGTATGTCGTATGCATAAATTTCCACTTGATACAGACAGAGTGAATTAATTGGTAAGTATTATTGCCACTAACAGCCCTCTTAAAATTATTGGTGATTGAATTGAGTTCACATATCCAAACCAATAAATATCTCAACCTTCTATATTGAGCCTTCATCTACCCCCTTTGATTTTTTGGCATCCAATGGATAAGCTAGAGATATATAAAATCCTATGTCTACACAGAGCTGAACAAAAAGATGTGTATGAAAATGGATCTACTAAATAAAATCACAAACAGAGACCTAACTAAAAGGTTAGATGAGAAATATATATATATATATATATATAGTATATTCCAACAAAAAACAAACAGAATTATTTGTAGGACAAAAAGATGAAATAGTAAAGATGTTGGAAACTCGATGCACCTGCTCATCTCCAGGATGGAGATTAATATAAATAATCAATTTTATTTATTAGTATTTAGATTAAGTTAGGTGTGGTCACCACTGAGTTGGCATTGTCTGGACTTTTACCTTGGCTTGGAGTGTTTCTTTCTCTCTCTTTGTCTGTCTGTCTTCTTGTTCTTCTTTTTTCGTGTGAACTGGCTTGGAGTGGTTAATGGAGATTATCACTTTAGCACGTGATGTACTGATGCCAATTTATGCACACTTTTTTTTTTAAATGTTTTTTTTTTAAAATTTTTAATTTCCATTTGAGCCACGCAACTTTACCAACTGTCTAGATAAGAGGTAACAATCATTGACCGGCCCATGAGCCACTATTACTGTATAGAATTTTTTTTTTGGTCGATTATTATTATTTAGGTTGTGTACATAAATTATGTCCTTTCACTTTGTGTGTGTGTGTGTGTGTGTAAAACTGCTACTTCTAGTCTCTGTGAAGGAATTGGATGATATGTCACCTTCATCATTAGATTTGGCAATGTTTTTTAAAAATATTTTAGTTTTAGAGTGAAGTGAAGAAATTAGAATGTACCAAACGGATGAATATTGATTATTGTTCACACAAGTTTTGGATTATGTTAGCTACTTATATCTTTTGCTTGTGGCGGATAGATCTTCGTAATTGGTTAACTTATCAAGTATCAACTAGTTCCTCTACCTCCCTCAAAAAAAAAAGTTCCTTACTAAACCACCCCCCCCCAACAAAAAAAAACCACCAAAAAAAAAAGGCTTTATTACATGATTTGTGATGTTATTTTTGGTTGAGAGCATCAATTTCGGTTTTGCAAACTTTACCAAATTTTAAAGTAAAAAAACCACTCTTTTTATTTTAGCTACTCATTTTTGAAAAATAAATAAAACGAACATTCCAATTTTTATTTTGCAATAAGTCCTACTAATATGTTTTAATATTTTTTTCCCCAAAGTCACCCTATGCACAACACACTAAGCTAGTGTAATACTCAGCGACATCAATCACGCACAGCCGGATCAGAGGCCGACGATATTGTCCATTAGGGAGTCCCATGGTAGCAACATCATACTCAGCAACACCCGATTCAAAAAATCCACATGACCATTGACACAATGACTTCCCAATGGCTTGCAAAACCCAAGAAGTACCTGATTTTTAGCTCTCATAGTGTGTGATGTTCAGCTCAAGGTAGATCGATTGTTGCTTAATCTTATAATCGTAGGAATGATCAGTTAGTTCATAAAGTAGTTGTACATAAATTCCTTATAAAAACATGGGGTAATAATTTTGATATGGTCCTAATAATAAGTGTCCTTTGAAAATTTGTTAATTGACAATTTTAGAAAAGTTTAATACTATTTCATTGAAAAAAAAAAAAAAAAAAAAAGAAAAAAACAGTTTTTTTTTCTTTTCTCATAAAATGTTTATTAAAATAGTTCTTGAACTAATACTTTTAAAACATCCGTTAACTTTTTCCTTTTAAATATTAGTAGTACCACTAACTAGTATTAATGACAGGGGCCTAAAACAAGTTATTGATAGGCTTGTGAAGAAAAAAAATGTCACATGATCTGTCATTATTGAGCTCTAAAACCTTTTTTTTTTTTTTTAAATTTTATGGTGCGCATTCTGTTTAGTATGTAGATGATTATTTTAACCGTTAAAATAATGTACTATTGTTCCAAACACACACACATATATATAAATAATAGATGAACGGTTAAGATTTAGTAAATATGATATATGTAAAAAAAAAAAAAAAAAACACGTATTGTTAACAGATAAAATGACCCTTTGTCTTCATCCTTAAGAAGAACGTCAGTACTATTTTTTTGATAAGTGAGTTTGATCCGAAAAGAAAGGAGGACAAGTTATATTCGAACTAGTGACCTGCATGGCTGCAACATGAAGCAAGATTTTTAGTTTCTTATGTTATATGTTCTAAAGTTCAGTACCATGGTTCGAGATTTATATATTTAGATAAAATGCACAAATGAGATTGATTATCATTAGAAGCAATATAAACATAGTGAAAAAAAGAAAAAAAAACAATAGCAACATAGGCTGTTTTTTATTATTATTTATTTTAAATAATCAATGATAAACTTGATTTTCCAGAAATAAGATAGGTAGGAAATATGAAATGAGGCATGAGAGCGAATAAAATGTTTACGAGAAATGGTTAACACTGCTATTTATTTTTATTTTTTACCATGCATTATTTTTTTGGGATGGACTTAAAGGGTTAGGTTATAAAAATTATCACTTGCTCCTTCATCCTTAAAATTGGTTACTCAAAAAAATAATAAAAAACAGCTATGAGCCTATGATGTATCTGGATGGAAGCATTTGAATATAAGGATTTAGAGTTCCATAATTTGTTTAAATGACTTGAATAAATTATGAAAAATACAATTTTTTTTCCTAATGATAAAATTCATGAATGGGGAGTCTTATGCTGTCAATTCCAATTTCAATCTATCCAAAAAAGAAAAGAAAAGAAAAATTCCTATATCTAGATAAAAAGATTACACCTATGAATCTAGTCAACCCTGAGTACCAATAGGCAGCTAGTCAAAATTTTTATTTATACATAAAGATAAAGACATGTCTTTGTGTACTCTGATTCTCGATTCCAAAAAGTTTAGGACCATCCACTTTGTCACAACTTAAATACGTGACATATAATGATTGAATTACTTTTTACTAAGTATTAGTAGTGGACTCATGCATAAGTAGTGTAATCCAATCATAAATTGACACTCATGCAAGTTGTGGCAAAGTATGAGATCAAGTGTGTTAACCTAAAAAAACTCAATTCTTTATCTTGTTTTCCGATAAATGAGCACCTACAAAATGTTTCAAAAAGAAGGACTAAAAAGAATGACTACCTTATTATAGGCATGCTTTGATCTAATGATTCTTGAAAGTGATATTTGAAATTTATAACACAAGTGTTTTTGTTGAATCAAAATCCTTAAAAGATATCACCAAAATGTTTCAAAGAGTGAGTTTTGGGCATGCTTAGATTTGAATCAAAATCAATATCCTCAAAAGCTAAAATCCATCATGTGTTTTAGTTAGAATGTGCTTTAATTAATTTATACTAATTAATAATTAGTCATCAAATCTACTTTTATTCTAAATCTTCAAATCCTTTTTTGGGAAGTGTATATATATATATGGTCTAGTTAGTAGGTGCCCCTAAGGTATTTGTTATTGAATTATTTTAAGAAAAATTTGATAACACTTTCATGGGAAATATAAAAGCAATAAAAAAAATTAGTTTTTTTTTTTTACTTTCCCATAAAAAGTTTCTAAATATATTTCCTAAATTAGTGCACTTAGGACATCTCTTAACTTTTCTCTCTCTCTCTCTCTCTCTCTCTCTCTCTCTCTCTCTCTATATATATATATATATAATGTATTGTTAACAGGAAATATAAAAAGCTATTTTTCTTTTACTATAAATTTTTAAAAATAACTAAAAGACAAATTTTTTTTTTTTTTTGCTACAAAATAAATGTGTAATATTTGTTCATTTTTTGAAATTAGCCTTATGACACTCTAATTGTATTAGTAGTTCTAGAAAACATGTAAACCTCAAATTAGAATGAATGAAAAATTATGACACTATATATATATATATATATAAAAGCCTTATTGCATGTGCAAAGCGCATGTGATGAGGCTAGTGTGTGTGTGTGTGTATAATGCCTTCAAACAGAATCCAAATAACCATAGCTTAGAGCAATCACACCACCAATAAATACTCGTGTGGAGTCCAAATCTTCTGTCTCACTTTTCCTACTCAACTCTATACTCCACCACTAAATACTTGCCATGTATTCACCTAATTAATTAAATAGTACTATTAATTAATAACTGTAGTATTAATAAGTCAATAATAATAGTAATTAATTAATTAGGTGAACGTGTGGCAAGTATTTATTGGTAGAGTATAGAGTGGAGCAGGAAAAGTGTGACAGAAGATTTGGACTCACCAATGTGTGTATAATACAAAAAAAGGTCAAATTTACACATTTCCTCCCAAAACTACCCACATTAATGGGTGTAGAAATGTGTAAATATACACATCTGCTACCATAACCATGTAAATATACATGGTTATTGTAGCTTTGTAAATAATATTTTATTCATCTTTTCTCTCTCCCTACGTTGGAACCTTGACAACCTCACTACTATTGCTTTCTCTTTCTCTTTCTATCTTAGAAACTCACTCTCTCTTTTCTCTCAATTTCCCTTTCTTAAAGTTTCCATAATCGGTCCTCTCTCACAGTCGCACACCGCTTCCCGTTGCCACTGTGGTTTTCTTCATTCCTCATTACAAAACCTCTCCGATCTCACCCACTTTTGTTCAATCTTGCTCCCTTTATATGCTTTGCATCAAGTTTAGTGACAGCTAAATCCAACGACCACAACCACGGTGATTTACGGCAATTGTTATTGACGTTCTTCTTCAATTTTCTCTTTATTTGATCAGTGATTTTGGGGATTTAGATTCTCTTTGTTAAAACTGTGGGTTTGAGGATTTAAATTTGGTTGTTAATATTTGATGTTCCTTGCATGTGCTTGTTTTAGATATTGATTTCAAACGTATTTGGTTTCTATGAATAGGAAATTTGAATGGGTATGGTGGAGTTGATTTGAAATTTTCTTGGATTTGTTGTTTGTGTTGCTATTAGTGTAAGGCATGATTTGAGGTTTGCTTCAACATGTTTGATATGGTGTTATACGCCTTGTGGTGGTAGTCGTGGTAGTGGCTGTTGTATGTCTTGTGGTGGCTGTGGTGGTAGTCATGGAAATGGCCAGTGATGGTAGTTGTGAGAGAGGTGGAGAGAAAAATTTGAAAGAGTAATAAAAAATGATGACAAAAATAAATATTATATTGAAATAAATTTTTAGAATAAACAATTTGATACTAGTGTTTTAAAAAGTAATAGTGTAAAAAAAAAGATTCTTAATATAAAATAGACAGAAAATTTAGCTGGACTGATGTATTTGCTCTTAGGTTGCATTTGGTTCGATGTAAATCGAATTTTGAGTGTAAAATGAATGCAGGGGAAAATGAATTCCTGTAAGGAAATTAGAATCTGGGTGTTTGGATGTGCAATGGAAAATAGTCCGAAAAACGATTTCTAGTGTTTGGTAACATTCTGAAAATGCTATTTTCTTACAAATTTTTCACATTTTCTTAGCCATTTTTTCAGCTTCCAAACAAATTTTATATTAGAAAATCCACCAACACCCACACACCAGCACCCATAGAAAATCCAACACTATCCACACAAAACCCACCACCACCACCACAAAAAAAAAAAAAAAAATAAAAATAATCATATATAAAATAAAAACATAGTTTTTTTTTTTTTTTTTGCTACAAAATAAATGTGTAATATTTGTTCATTTTTTGAAATTAGCCTTATGACACTCTAATTGTATTAGTAGTTCTAGAAAACATGTAAACCTTAAATGAGAATGAATGAAAAATTATGACACTATATATATATACATATATAAAAGCCTCATTACATGTGCAAAGCGCATGTGATGAGGCTAGTGTGTGTGTGTGTGTGTGTGTGTGTGTGTGTGTGTGTGTGTGTATAATGCCTTCAAACAGAATCCAAATAACCATAGCTTAGAGCAATCACACCACCAATAAATACTCGTGTGGAGTCCAAATCTTTTGTCTCACTTTTCCTACTCAACTCTATACTCCACCAATAAATACTTGCCACGTGTTCACCTAATTAATTAAATAGTACTATTAATTAATAACTGTAGTATTAATAAGTCAATAATGATAGTAATTAATTAATTAGGTGAACGTGTGGCAAATATTTATTGGTGGAGTATAGAGTGGAGAAGGAAAAGTGAGATAGAAGATTTGGACTCACTAGTGTGTGTATAATACAAAAAGTGGTCAAATTTACACATTTCCCCCCAAAACTACCCACATTAATGGGTGTATAAATGTGTAAATATACACATCTGCTACCGTAACCATGTAAATATACATGGTTATTGTAGCTTTGTAAATAATATTTTATTCATCTTTTCTCTCTCCCTACATTGGAACCTTGACAACCTCACTACTATTGCTTTCTCTTTCTCTTTCTATCTTAGAAACTCACTTTCTCTTTTCTCTTAGTTTCCATTTCTTAAAGTTTCCATAATCGGTCCTCTCTCACAGTCGCACACCGCTTCCCGTTGCCACTGTGGTTTTCTTCATTCCTCATTGCAAAACCTGTCTAATCTCACCCACTTTTGTTCAATCTTGCTCCCTTTATATGCTTTGCATCGAGTTTAGTGACAGCTAAACCCAATGACCACAACCATGGTGATTTACAGCAATTGTTATTGACGTTCTTCTTCTATTTTCTCTTTATTTGATCAGTGGTTTTGGGGATTTACATTCTCTTTGTTAAAACTGTGGGTTTGAGGATTTAAATTTGGTTGTTAATATTTGATGTTCCTTGCATGTGCTTGTTTTAGATATTGATTTCAAATGTATTTGGTTTCTATGAATAGGAAATTTGAATGGGTATGGTGGATTTGATTTGAAATTTTCTTGGATTTGTTGTTTGTGTTGCTATTAGGGTAAGGCATGATTTGAGGTTTGCTTCAATATGTTTGATATGGTGTTATATGCCTTGTGGTGGTGGCCGTGGTAGTGGCTGTTGTATGTCTTGTGGTGGCTGTGGTGGTAGTCATGGAAATGGCCAGTGATGGTAGTTGTGAGAGAGGTGGAGAGAAAAATTTGAAAGAGTAATAAAAAATGATGACAAAAATAAATATTATATTGAAATAAATTTTTAGAATAAACAATCTGATACTAGTGTTTTAAAAAGTAATAGTGTAAAAAAAAAGATTCTTAATATAAAATAGACAAAAAATTTAGCTGGACTGATGTATTTGCTCTTAGGTTGCATTTGGTTTGATGTAAGTCGAATTTTGAGTGTAAAATGAATGCAGGGGAAAATGAATTCTTGTAAGGAAATTAAAATCCGGGTGTTTGGATGTGCAATGGAAAATAGTCCGAAAAACGATTTCTAGTGTTTGGTAACATTCTGAAAATGCTATTTTCTTACAAATTTTTCACATTTTCTTAGCCATTTTTTCAACTTCCAAACAAATTTTATATTAGAAAATCCACCAACACCCACACACTAGCACCCATAGAAAATCCACCATTATCCACACAAAACCCACCACCACACAACACAAAAATCACCAAAACACCACCACCCACACCACCACAACAACAACAAAAAAAAAAAAAATTCAGAGATTAAAGAGAGAAATATTGAAAGATTGAGGGAAAGAGAGATAGATTGAGAAAGAGAGATCGGTCTTTAGCGGTAGTGACGAGATCGGTCTTGGGTGGGTCGAGAACGAGATCGGTCTTGGGTGGTGATGATGAGAATCAGATGTAAGGCTCCAATCTAGATGGCGGCGACGTTGAGGAAGAAGAGAGAAAAAAGAGGAAGCTTGGCTGGCACGTGATCTGGGTAGTGGGGCGGCACTATCTAGGCTGCCCGAAGCTTGGCTGGGCTGGCCGGAGCTTGACTGAGGTGAGCTTGGAGATGGGTTTTGGACCGTGTGAGGAGTGTGCTCGTGCTCTCTCTTCAGGTGTGGCTCATTTTTTTTTTTTTTTGAAAATGGTTTGAAGGTAAAATAGATCTGTAATCTGTTTTATACTTCAGCCAGACACATTTTACTGTCAATGAAAATGATTTTTTGTTTGATCAAATTTTTTATGCGCAACCAAACACACGGCAAGATTTAAAATGATTTCTTAAAATGCTTTTTAGGCTAAACAAATGCAGCCTTAGTGGCATTTGGACGGATATATTTGCTCTTAGTGGCATTTGACTTGAAAAAGATTAATTGACGTGGCAATACTATTGTCATTGAGTACCCTACATCGTAAAGCACCTTGATGACCTTATCCATTGGGTGCTCTTTTTTTGCCACGCCCAAAAAGTGGCAGTATTATAAACGCAACAAAAATTTATAGTATTTACCAAAATCCAAAATAACAAAAATTTATTGTAATTTATGACATTTTTAAATCATTTTATTACTTCAATCTTCACACATGAATCACTAAAAGAAATTGTTCCCCAAACAAAATAAAAGTTGTGAAATTTTGTTGTGCTCTTTCCTAATATATATGTCTCTTTTACCAACTGTCATAAATTGTCACAAGATTCACAAATTGTCATAAAATTTTCTTTTTCTTTGTGTCTCACTCACTCCTAAAATGTACAATCTCACTTCCGCCCAGTAGGCGACTACCTGTACTTACTAATTGGATTCAGAAAATAAGAAAGAACAATAAAACCCTGTTCCTATACTAGTAAAGAAAAAGAAAGAAAGATGTTCATCAAAAAAAAAAAAAGAAAAAAAGAAAAGAAAGAAAGATAGGAGTAGATATTAATTACCATTTGGCATCTCGAGGTAAAACACTGATGAAAGAAAAGAAGTAATGTTCGAAGAAATTCAGGTTTGGGTACGCCACCTGTTCAGTTGTTTGTCACTTTGAGTACCACCCTTCCCCCAGAGGCCACAGTTCAACTTCGTTTTCAGATTTTCAAAAAAAAAAAAAAATATATATATATATATATATTTATAACCAAAGAAGAATATTTATTTTGATAAAACTGAAATTTTATTATTAAAAATACTGTAAATAAAAGTAAAATTTGTTGAAATAGTATAATAAAATTCATGAATAATAACAAAAATTAAGGTAAACAATAAAATAAGTTAGTAAAATAATTCATGCCAAGCACATACTTAATATAACTAATGAATAAAAAATAATCTTGACATTCAAATAAGAACCTATCAACTTAACTGTTATAAAATTTTTATGTACTACATAATTTTTAAATTACACCACCAAATATTCTTTCGAAATTATCACTTCATGAGTTCTCGTAAAATATGAATAATAAAAGTCCGGTCGGATATTCATAAAAAAAAAAAAAATTCTTAAATCACAAAAATTGTCAAAATCAGAATCAAACGCCTACTAGTAGCTGCTGCTGTGGATTGAATAAGATGTGTAATGTAAACACTTAAACAAACAGCCCTCTAGTCTCCACCCAAATTTATGGGTGTAGGGGCCCACACGTGGAAAATGGGTCACGGCTGGCGTATTGGAAATCATGCGGCGCTTTCACACAGATCTGACCGTTGTTGTTGGTATTGAATTTTGTATATAATATTGTAACGAGTTTCTTCCTTTTGAAAATAGTTGGCAGACAACAGTCAAATTAAACGATTACATGTGTGGGCGTGTGCGTGGGCGTGGGATACATGTATTTCTACTTTTAATTTGAACTGGCTACTACCTGTCACTTCCTCTTTCTCTCTCTCTTTCTCAGGCATATGCTCGTAGCAGTCATGACTGGTGACCGACAAAAGCTGGCTGGAGTATTTGTATCCAGCTAAAATATTTTGTTTACGTTCACTATATTTTATGCACATATTTATAATGGAAAAAAGATATAACATATACATTATAAATATTGATTTTAAAAATATATTTTGAAAGAAAAAATATATAATTAATATATTTATTACTTTATATATTTTTTATGAAAATAGTATTAAATTTTTTTATAATAATTTATTAATAATTGTCTTACAAACACTTGTTAATAAAATTCATTTATAATCGATGTAAGAATATTTACATTTTAAAATTCTCTATAATTTAAAAATATACTATTTAACGCATAAAAACTGAACCTAAGCACAAGAATGAAATGTAAAATAAAAATAAATAATGGAGGACAGGACAGTTGTATCAATCTTCAAAAAAACCAAATAAAGTGCTCTCAGTCTCTCTCATCAAACTGTCTAAACTTGTTTCTCAAAAAAAAAAAAAAAAAAAAAAACTGTCTAAACTTTAGCCCCAAAAAACAGCACAATTCAATACCCAACACTCAACACACAATAATAATAACAATAAAGTGAAGTGAAATAGAGCCGTTCTCTCCTTTTTCTCTCTCACTGACACACACTCTCTACTCTCTACTCTCTCTAGAGGCTCGAGTCACTTCTTCCTTCTCTTTCTGATAATGTAAAACAACACAAAAGCTAGACAAAGATTGGCTCTAAAAATCTCTTACACACAAATTCAAAAGTCTCAAAACAAGAAAAAAAAAAAATGTCTCTCTGTAGCTTTTTATCCTTGTTATTAATCCACATTACCTTGTTTGTGAGCTTGTGTTATGCTGCGGATCCATTTGTGAACTATGAGTTTGAGGTCTCTTACATCACTGCCTCTCCTCTGGGTGTACCCCAACAGGTTTATTCCTCAGATCTCTTTCTCTCTCTAGAGTAACTACTTTCTCTCGCTACTTTTAGTTAAAATTTTCATGTGGGTCTGTTTAATTTTCATGGATGAAAAATGGACTGGCTTTATAATTGCTAAAGTTTAAATTTTTAGTTCTAGATCTACATAATGTGCTTTGCATTTTCGTTTTCTAAGCTAAATGTAGTAGTTTAATGTTGTCAGCTGCCAAGCTTTGAGCTTTGTGTTCTTATATCTGTAATACTTTTGTAGGTTATTGCTATTAATGGCAAGTTTCCGGGTCCTACTATTAATTCGACTACTAACAACAATGTCGTCGTCAATGTTCGAAACAAATTGGACGAGAATCTCCTCATTCATTGGTAGGATTTACTGTAATTTCTCATGAAAGTTCATAAGAAAAATTATAAATTTTCAGTGATTGAGTGTGTGGATTTTGGTGGGTGTGATAGGTCCGGGATTCAACAGCGGCGTAGTTCATGGCAAGATGGAGTATTGGGCACGAATTGTCCTATTCCTCCAAAGTGGAACTGGACTTACCAATTTCAGGTTAAGGATCAGATTGGGAGCTTCTTCTATTTTCCATCTCTCAATTTCCAGAGAGCATCAGGAGGGTATGGCGGTTTTATTGTCAATAACCGGGAAATAATTCCAATTCCTTTTGGAACCCCAGATGGGGATATAACCATTATGATTGGTGATTGGTACACCCGGAACCATACGGTTAGTGTTTGTTGAATAGTTTTAATTTTCCATGTTGGTATGTGTTAGAGATTAATGTGTGTTAAAGAATGAATGCCTAAAGCACAATAAGGAATATTCTAACTCTTAGTAAATGACCCTAACACTAGCAATGTGTTTGATGCTGGTTCTTTTTTTGGAATGTAGGCTTTGAGGAAGGCTCTTGATGCAGGGAAAGATCTTGGAATGCCAGATGGAGTTCTTATTAATGGGAAAGGCCCTTACAGATATAACGATACGCTTGTCCCAGATGGCATTGAATATGAAACAATTGAAGTCCACCCAGGTGACATGATTAGCAGACTCTGTTTTTAGTTTTGTGCTTCATGCAAAATGGTTTAATACTATGAGTCACATTGTCAAAAGAATGATTTATTCTAGTAAACTTTGAACCTCTCTTGAGGTGGTGCATTGCGTTTGCTTTCAACCTTCTTAATTATGAAGATGTCTTAGATGCATGCAGAGTGCTCAAAATAATGTAGATTATACCATGTTATATGGGTTGTTGGCTTAATTTGAGTATGATCAGTGTAGTAGCTTTGTTTTATACTGCTTTTGGACCTGTGCTCTTGTTTCGTTCCAAATGAATCTGCTGAAATCTTCTTTCCTGTGAGGTTTCGGTTTATCCTCTGAATTCTCTATCACATAGGAGGGAGTGACAAACACTTTCTTTCCCATAGAGAGAGAGGGTGGTTTTTAAGGAATGTGCTGTTCAAGGAACAAAAAAAGGGAAAAAAGATTACGATATGAAAGGGAAAAGGTTCTTGTCTCGGATGTTATGCATGCAGCATGAGTACACCAATCAACTAACTGTAATAGGATGGTGCATTGGTGCTTGAATATGTGTATTGATGCTTTAACTCATTATGTACTGGGAGGTCCTCAGTCTGAGATTAACAATGGAACTTGATGTTTTGTTTTGTTTTTATTATTATTATCACCCTTTTTTTTTTTTTTTTTTAACTGTGGTTGAGCTATTAAAACTTTTAAATGACAGCATCATGATTTTGGACAGGGAGAACTTATCGCATTCGTGTACACAATGTTGGAGTATCAACTAGTCTCAATTTCAGGATCCAGAGCCATAATCTACTTCTAGCAGAGACAGAGGGATCATATACTGTGCAACAGAATTACACTAGCTTAGATATACATGTTGGACAATCTTATTCTTTTTTGTTAACGACGGATCAGAATGCAAGTACTGATTACTACATTGTTGCAAGCGCTAGGTTTGTGAATGAATCACTATGGAAAAGAGTTACTGGCGTTGCCATCTTGCGTTATACAAATTCCAAGGGAAAGGCAAAAGGTCCCCTTCCAGACTCACCAAATGATGAATTTGACAAGACTTTCTCAATGAACCAAGCAAGATCCATAAGGTCTATTAACACCATGATTTAATTGCATGCACACATCTTGCTTGCTAATATAATATGCTTTTTGCTGTCTTCCTGTGTCTTAATCACAGTGACACTGACACCTTTTAGAGCATTCTAAGAAGTTTTCTGGTCTGGGATTCTTTACGAATATGAATTCTTTGTTTAAGTTTCTATTTCAAAATGAAGCTTAAATTGTCACTCTGAAGTGATATAAAAGAGAACCATGACCAGATAACTCAGAAAATCATTTGATAGTTGCATAATATATTCTGTTATCAAATCAGAACAAATATTAAGTCAACGCAAAGTTTAGTTTAGAGAATTGATGGACTACTGAGAATTGGTTATCTACTTTAACTCATATTTGAGGTCTCTATTGTCAAATTCTTCAGATGGAATGTATCTGCTAGTGGTGCTCGCCCTAATCCGCAGGGTTCTTTTAGATATGGCACAATCAATGTGACTGAAATTTATGTGTTAAAAAACAAACCACCTGTGACAATTAATGGGAAACGGCGGACAACACTTAGTGGAATCTCGTTTGTCAATCCTTCAACACCAATCCGGCTTGCTGACCAGTACAAGGTGAAGGGAGTATACAAGCTTGATTTCCCAACTAGGCCACTTACAGGAGCACCTCGGATGGAAACATCTGTTATTAATGGAACATTTAGAGGATTTATGGAAGTCATACTACAGAATAATGACACGAAGGTGCAGAGCTATCACATGAGTGGATATGCATTTTTTGTTGTGGGGTAGGGATTTGTTATTTTTGTTCTGCTTCATTATCAACATGTCTAGATGGGTTTTTTTTTTTTTTTTTTTTTTTTTCTACATGCGTTGAAAGCTGTAGTTTGATTGAAATATTGCAGGATGGATTATGGTGAATGGACAGAGAATAGCAGGGGCACATATAACAAGTGGGATGGAATAGCCCGCTCCACAACGCAGGTATATGCTTGACACTGTTGTGCTCTTAGTCTTATTTGGTACCTTTAAGACTCGACCTTCAGTTACTCTTTAATTTTGACTTGTGATCTTCTAGCAACTATAGCACTTGATTGACATGCATATTTGAATGTTAATGAATTTTTTTTTTTTTTTTTGGGTGTTGCTATCAAAATCAACATATTACTGGCTTGTCAACCTTAAAATACAGTTTGGATTCCTCAGTATTGGTCTCCAATGTCTGTATAGTGGACTATAGTTACTAGGCCATACAAAACTCCCAACTTGAGATTAAAATGATTAAAACTGTAAATTTTTGGTCAATATATATCTGGTTTGGTATTGTTTAGGGTCTTTAGACCATAGTTGTTAGTATCGTACGATACGTATCATATCGTGTGTAAAAAGTTTTGTATCGTATTGGTGTATCGTAAGTGCTCATGAATTGTACGATATGGTGTGCGTATCGTATGAATCATATCGTATCGTAAAATCGTACGAATCGTAAAATTGTACAATACATAGACAAATGCTTTAAAATGAGATTTTTTTATTGAAATTTGTATTTTTATATGAATCTAACAAGTTGTTAGACTTGTTTTAAAAATAAAATCATTAGGGTACTTAATTTAACCTAATAAAGTAACATATTTATAAGTTTCTTTTCCTCTCTTTCTTTTACAAAATTTGAACTACACAGTATACATTTACATTTCACTTTAATATTTACAAATTTATTTTCTATATTATGAATAAGATATTAATTGAAAATATAATTATTTTTTATTTTTTTCATTATTGTTATAAGTCCAATAAACTAGAATGCCAAGAAGAATTTTTTTTTTTAATTATTAAAATAAAAAGAACAAGAAAAGATAGTAAATGTTAATGACGATGAAGAAAATGTTAATGAAGAAATAAATCTGCAAAATAATAAACGTGATGATAGCATTGACTTAGACAGGGTTGATTACCCAATATGATAATATGATGAAATAAATTAATTTTTGGGTCATTTGTAATATATTATAACTTTTGAATTTAAGCAATTTGAATGTGTATGTTATAAACACGAGCTAGTTTGATTTATTTACTTAGCTTGTTAAATATTATTACAAAAGCAATGAATAAATTACTCATTAACTGAATATATTCAAAATTTATAATGAATATACCATTTATATATGTATATCTATAATTTTTTTTTATAGATTTTATTTAGTGTTTGTGTATCTTACGATACACAATACGATATGATACATGATACAAAAAAAATCAAAAATCGATTCACGATATGATTTACGTTTTGACAACTATGCTTTAGACTATGGATGTCGAGGAGCAGATGACTGAACTCCAAATGCTCTCCTAATATTATATGGTACTAATGCCTTGATTACAATCTCTCTCTCTCTCTTGTTGTCTAGGTTTATCCTGGAGCATGGACAGCAATTTTGATATCTCTCGACAATGTTGGAGTCTGGAACCTGAGAACAGAAAACCTTGACTCGTGGTATCTTGGCCAAGAAACATATGTTAGGGTTGTGAATCCGGAGGCTACTAACAAAACTGAGTTGCCCATGCCAGACAATGCTCTCTATTGCGGTGCCCTTAGCAAATTGCAGAAGTATGTACATATGACTCATTTGTGCTAAATATTCTTCATTTTTGTATGTGAGACTGAGAGGACAATTCTAATTTTTTTTTCACTTTTCTTCTTGCAGGCCAGAAGATATCTCTTCGGCAACTTCAATCATGGGTAGATCAAGGCTGTTTTTCACCTTGTTGATGATTGTCTGTGCTTTAATTCCCATTTTCCGCTAGGCGTTTTCATTTAAGATGTCCCTTCTATGTTGATTTCTCTTAGTGAGGTTTGTGGTTGAGTGCTTAGGTCTGTAAGATTAGTCTTGTTGATATGAATCTTCGGTGATTTTGACTTGCATTTTTCTTTCACAATGTTCTAAATGTTCCCGGCTTCCCTGTTTAATTGATTGGGACTTGTCATTCTTTAATACCTATAATTTATGTACTGATTGGAATTCATCAATTTTCAATACAATGTAACCCCCCAGCTAAGCTAAGTTTGATCTGTCTTGCGTGACAATTTTGAGAGTTGTAGATTTTTTGTAGATTTTTTTACTGCTGAATTCCAGACCAAAATGATTTTGTACTTGTATGAAAATGCCAAATGATAAAATGTGCTGTAGTAGTAGTCTATTTTATGACGAGGTAAAAAAAAATTGTCGGAGCATGAAGATACAAACAAATTTGCCATTTAAAATTTGGAAAGTGACACAATTCTGTAAGAAAAGGAATCAATATCGCATAGCAGGATAGGTAGGCATGCAGGTTCCAAGCCCAGCATTTCAAATTCAAACTTGGCGTAACTAGGCTTTGCTAGCCCAGCTGGACAATTGTGTCCTACACAATTTAATGTGGCCGCTTCTGAATTTCTTGGATGCTGCCAGTTGGAGAATTTATTTGGGCCAATGGACTATTTAAACAACAACAAATGCTGTATTCACCATTGTCATATCTCTTCAGCTAGAATCTTTTGAGGACACTATTGTTTTGACAATGATAATAATTGGTTATGTTATTAAAAATATTTGCAAGAATATGGATGGCACAAACGCAACCAATCAGTGTTAGTAAACATGACCCTTGCTGAAGCAAACAAGCAGGAAGAGTGTCAAATAGGTGGGTTTAGAGTGAGCATAATTGGATTGAGTATATAAAACTCATTTACTCATTTATTACCCATTTAATTAATTACTTCTAGCTCAAACCTAACCTAACTGAGTTATTATGGATAAATCCCAACCTACCCAGTTACCCAATAATCAAAATTACCAAAATGCCACTAAAACATGAAAATGACCATAGTACTCATAAAATCATTTATATTTACCAAAATACCCCTAAACCTAAAAAAGACCAAATATGCTTTAAAAAACCACTAAAAATGACCAAAACACTCCCGAAACCTAAAAAATGACTAAAATACCCCCAAAACTAAAAAAAAAGACCAAAATATCCCCGAAACCTTAAAGTTACAAAAATGCTCCCTAAACAAAAAAAGAAAATGACCAAAATACCCTTGAAACCTAAAAATGACCAAAATACCTCTAAAATCTAAAAAATGACCAAAATACCCTCGAAACATAAAAATTGACCAAAATACCCACTAAACCTAAAAATTGAATGAAATACTCCTAAAACCTAAAATGACTAAAATACTCTCGAAATCTAAAAAATGACTAAAATACCTGCAAAACCTAAAAATTGACCAAAATACTCCTGAAACCTAAAATTACCAAAATACCCATAAACCTAAAAAAATGACTGAAATACTCTCGAAACCTAAAAAAAGGGACCAAAATACCATCGAAACCTAAAAATTAACCAAAATACCACATAAACCTAAAAAATGACCGAAATACCCTCGAAACCTTAAAAATGGCCAAAATACCCCCATAAACCTAAAAATGACTAAAATACCCATAAACCTAAAAAATGACCAAAATACCCTTAAACCTATAAATGACGAAAATACTTTTAAACCTTTAAAATGACCCAAATAAACCCAAAACCTATAAAATGACCATTTGACACCTTCCACATGTATTTCAGTTTTTTTTTTTTTTTTTTTTTAAAGGTTTATGGGGTATTTTGGACATTTTTTAGTTTTTTTGGGGGGGGGGGGGAGATTTTGGTTAATTTTTAGGTTTATGGTGTATTTTTTTCGTCTTACAAGTTTAAGGGGAATTTTTGGCATTTTATAGGTTTTGGGGTATTTTGGTCATTTTTTAGGTTTCCGGGGTATTTCAGTTAATTTTTAGGTTTCGAGGGTCTTTTGATCTTTTTTACGTTTAGGGGGTATTTTGGTTGATTTTTAGGTTTTGGGGGGGGGTAATTTTGGTCATTTGTAGGTTTAGGAGGTATTTCGATCATTTTTTAGGTTTAGAGAGGGGGGTTAATTTGGTAATTTTAAGGTTTAGGGGATAGTTTGGTCATTTTTTAGACTTCGGGGTTATTTTTAGTTTTGGAGGTACTTTACTTATTTTTTAGGTTTAGTATTTCGGTTTCAGAGTTATTTTGGTCATTTTTTAGGTTTAGGGGGTATTTTGGTAATTTTTAGGTTTCGAGAGTATTTTGGTCATTTTTTAGGTTTAAGAGGTATTTTGTTAATTTTTAGGTTTCGAAGGTATTTCGTTCATTTTTTAGGTTTGGGGGTGTATTTTGATGATTTTTAGGTTTCGAGGTATTTTGGTCATTTTTTAGGTTAGGGGGTATTTTGGTCATTTTCTTAGGTTTATGGGCTATTTTGGTATTTTAAAGGGTTTTTAGGGGTATTTTGGTCATTTTATATTTAGTGGATATTTTGGTCATTTTCTAGGTTTATGGGGCTATTTTGGTCATTTTTAGTAGTTTTGGGGTATTTTAGAGTTGGGTGATTTGTAGAAATAATACTTGGATCATAATTGGGTCTAATTGGGTACCCAGTTAAAACCCAATATATATTAATGTTAATTGGGTTAATACCCATTTAACCCAATTAATAATTGGATGGGTTTGGGTCTCATTTAAGTGGGTGGGTTTGGTGGGCAAAGTTGATTTTGCCACCCCTAAGCAAGATGGATAAGTGATTGTAAAAAAATTGGGCTTCTCTTTAAAAGCCCAATACTTGAAGGGCATTCAATTTATGCAGGCAAAGAAAACTGCAAGCAGTTCATGGCAATGGAAAGGCATTCTCAATTCCAGATCAATCATCAAAAAGGGTCTATGTACCAAAATTGGGAATGGGAGACACATCAATTTGGGATCACCCTTGGATCCCCACCCTTGAAGGATTCACCCCCCGTCCTACACAAATTAACCACAACATCCATAGAATTTCTGATCTCATCTGTCCAAATTCCTACAAATGGGATAGTGGAAAAATTGCCTCTTTTTGATTCACTCACAGCTAGGAAAATCCTCAATATCCATCTATCTTCCACCCAACCACAAGACAAACATATTTAGGTTCCAAATAGTTCAAGAATTTTCTCAACAAAATTTGCTTGTCACTCTGAACATAATCCAACTCTAGATTCCTCTAGTCCCCTCATAAAAAGAGATTGGAATCTCATTTGGAATGCAAAATATGTTAGATTTAACTAATGTTGTGGAAAATAGCTTGGAATAATCTCCCTACAAATTAAGGCTACTTCAGCATCTTCCATCTTATCTATTGACAAATCTTGCACATTCTGTAATGTAAAAAAAGAATCAGTCTTCCATCTTTTTACTTAATGTCCCTATACCCAATTGGTTTGGCTCTCCTCTTTATGGCCTCCGCCTGTCCACCTAAACAGATTAACCTTATCCAGCACAGAAGATTGGATTAAGCTCTTGCTAAATCCAAGTAACCCCCTAAACCTCTCCCCTGAAGAGGCTGCAAAATTATTGCTCTATGTAGTTTCCATAGAAACAAAGTCAATAAGAGACCTTCTTGCCCAAGAGCTGAATAAGATTTTCCTCTTTCACAAACAATCTTGGGACTTCACAATCCATCAAAACACAAATTCACCACATAACTCTTGGTCCCACTTCCACTTGGCTGGTTAAAGCGTAATATGACACTGCAATCAAGCCAGAGAACTCCTATACGGCTATACCTAGTTGCTGTTTGCCGTGATCATCTGGGTAATTTTATTTATGTGTGGACATGCATTGAAGTCAAATGCAGATTGATCCAATTTGGGTTGAAGCTAAAGCTGCATTACTTTCTGTCTCTTCTACTCATTTTTTGGGTTTGAACAATATTATCTTTGAAGGCGATGCTCTAAATGTAATAGAGCCTATTCGGCACTCCTCAATTAAACTTCATTGAGCTATCTCTTCCATTATTGTAGATATAACTTTTCTGTTGTTATCAAGCAAGCCAATTGTGTTGCCCATGGACTTGCTGCACGGGTTCCCTTTTTCTGTATGCAATAAACACCACGTTTAGAAATCTTTTACCCACAAGATTTTCTAGCTTTTTGCTGATTTTTTTTTTTTTTTTTTTGGGTTGATTTTTTTTCCTGAAAGTGTGCGTGTACTGTACTAAAAAAAAAAAAAAAGGGTGAGAAAAAGTGGTATTTTAAAAGTTGGATATAAAAGTTTTTTTTTTTTGAGTAAACATAAATACTTATTAGAATACACAAGAAAATAGTAATACTAGTATTTTAAACCGGGTTTATAATACATTATATAACCAAAATATACCTACAAAAAGGCCTAACCTTTGTAGTTGTAAACTGAAGTTATAAACATTAGATATAAAAGTAAAAAGTAAAGAGTTGAGCTTATAAGTTAATGTCAAACGGGAGAAATTATTAGGTCCACTTGGGACTGCTAAAGTGATTCTCCTTGGTACACCAAATCAATAAATGATTCTCTTTGGACCTTTTTGTTATCACTTAAATAATATTTAACTAGTGTATAATATCATAATTTTTTTAATAACAAAAATCTTTTTTCTTTTGGTAATATTTTTTTAGAAAAATGCTAAAATTAAATAAATTCAACTTTAAAAAAAAATACAAAGGATGAAGTAATGAATGTGATTAGTGACACTTCAAGAAGATAATAAACAAGAATTTGAATGAATGATGTTAGGGATATTATAAGGGATAAAGTTTAGTTACAAAATTAGTAGCAGCCTAAAACTACAACCTTATTTAATAAAATAAATATTACTACATATTTTGAAATTTAACCGTTTAATTGTGTGTTTTTTACGCTCATAATACATATGTCAAATTTTGTGTCAATCGGATATTATTTATTATATGATCTATAAGCTTCTATTTTATGCATAATTTTAAACTACAAAGACTTGCAATGTAAACAATATATTGATGACATAGCTATTGATCTTTAATTTTCTAGAAATTTTGCAAGTGCGGAGGATATAAGTAGAAGATGTAATCTAATGGTGGATTTGTCAAAATTCACATTCAATAAAAAAATATTGAGTAGTTGTAGCCTTAGGTTACAACCAATTTTGTAACTAAATTTTATTTTATTATAAATTTTACAATAAGAGGCTTACAAAGATGTATTACCAATTACCAAAAGTAATTCAAAAATGCATTTAATAGGTTCTTGACGTCCACAAATCATATTAATTGTCACATCAATTTGTAAAGGTTTTGAAGCAAAATTTATAGTATTTCTAGCATTTTCTTATATGAATTATTTCTTGTGATTAATGACACATATATTTGTAAGACTCATGTATTTAAAATTGTATTATTTCTAGCATTATTTAATTCTTTGAGACTTTTTAAAAGCAGAGAAAAAAAATGTAAAAATAATTTTTTTTCCTATATTTCCATTTTTTTTAAATTATCAATTTTTGTCCTAAAATTTGGGAATATTTCTTTAATAGGGAGCTCTAGACAATGACCTAAGTGGCCTAGGGCTGGCCCTGGGTGGACCAAATAATTTATCGTGAAACAGACGCTCAAATCTTGCAGACTTGTTTGCTTGGCAATGAGGCACCACGGTGTCCCCAACTCCTTTATTATTTTGGGTGAACCGCTTGACTTACTGGCTCCCAGTTTGTCTTTTTAATGTCTGTTCGTACTATTCGTTCTGTTTTCTTCTACCAATAGCGCTACTCACCTGTCCCCAACTCCTTTACTATTTGTTCTGTTTCTAGTAATATTAAATGCATTATAATTACCAAGAGTAAATACATAGGTTAGAGGAAAACTTTGATCTAGAAAAAGGTTAAAAGAAAACTTACCTGTATATTCATTGAGGGATGTGTGGGAACAGGTCAGTAGCGCTATTGGTAGAACAGTTATTACAATATGTAAGTTGGAAGTTAGAAAGTTAACTGATGATGTTTTTAAGAGTACTGATTTATGAAACTTTTTAGAATTTTTTTTTTAAAAAGAGAAAAAAGTAATTGATTTTTTTAATTATATATATATATATATTAAAATAACATCAAAGCTTTTTTAAAAACAATCTATTAACACATTTTGGAATGATGATTTGAGATAACAACGGCTTGGTCTCGGCTTTTATGTCCAAACAACTGCCACAGCTTTACACACCTTGGAGATTGAGGCACTGGCTGCTTCAATAGCATTGGAGTTTGCATCAGCTATGGGGTTCTGCCGAGGTGTCCTGAAACCGATTCACTAATTTTGGCAAATCAGTTGATCAATTACAGCACCTACTTGTCATCGGATGGCTTGTTAATCGGGTATATTAGAATTAATGCTAATTTTTTTAATCAATTACTTTATGTAATAAGGTTGTGCATAATTTAACAAGACATGCTCTTCGTATTTTAAATATTTTGATATGAATAGAGGTTGTTCCATTACTCTTACTTTTTGTTGTCCTTGTTGAGTTTTCTTAATAAAGTTGGTCAATTTTCCTCCCTTAAAAAAAAAAAAAAAATTGAAATGCCTTAAAAAGCAGAATGGAATATATGGATCTGGAGTCATCACCAGATCTGATTCCCCTGCTATGTACCTTTTGCTTGCCAAAGGTCTCAGCGGTCATCTCACAGCTACAAGGAAACAGATTATAGATGTATAAAATCACAATGGTCAGTGGTGGACTCAATTGGCCCGTATTAATCAGATTCGGAAGGGTAAATGAAACTTGAATAAGAATTTGCATGATTTGGGTGGGACCATATGATTAAACAGTCACGAGTTCTGAAAGTTAAGAAAAAAGAGTAACGTGGAATGAAAGAAAGAAAGGCCGTTTGGCGTAAAATTAAATTAAAAACTATGTCGGAAGAAATTGACAACTAAAGTTCGGACAAAAGCGTAATAATCATTATGGCATGTTTCTGGCATGCATATTGAAGATTTCTTTCTAGGGTTAATGGAACTCCTACGTGGCTCTAGGAATTTTCTTGAAAGGTTGTTAATAAACTTAAATTAAATAAATTTTAATAAAAAGAGAACTTGAATATATTGTGTTATTAAAAAAAAATATATATATATATATATATAAATACATGAAATTTTATAATTTCTTTCTACAAGTTTTTATATTTTGAAATTATCATATAATAGTTTATTATCAATTGTCATTTTCTATTGTCAATGTAGATGTGGCCATTTTATTTTGTTAATTTTTGTATGACATTTTTATTTTCATGTAATTGTCATTATTTATTTATTATTTTTTATGAATTATTGACCCACTTAACCACACTTTTTCATACATAAATAATATATTTAACAATCACTAACTTTTTACTCTTCCCCTTAAAAAAAAAAAACCTTTTACTCAAAAAAAAAAAATCACTAACCTTACTATTTTTTTCTTTGAATCACTAATTTTACAATAAAAAGTTATTATAACAGGATAACAATATACACATGTAACAAATCCTTTGTATTTCTTGGTTATTAAATCATATAAAGTTATATTATATTTACCATTTACACACTTCACAATTCACACAAATAACATTATATCAAAAATAAAAAAAATAATGCACACAATTAGTAAAAACACACACACACTCTCTCTCTCTCTCTCTCTCTCTCTCTCTCTCTCTCTCATATATAATATAAATTTATAATAAAAAGAGATATTTAGAACTCACAAACACTTACATTTTACTCTTAGAGTCATAGATATATAGAAAGTCAAATAGAGAATAGAGATGAGATGTGATTCATGAGAGAAAGGGAGAGTGATTTGTGTTGTTAATTAGTTTTGGGATGAGCTGATCTATGTTGTTTGATTTTGGGCATTAATTTATGATCAGGGTGTGCAAAATTTAAGCCAAGTTGTGCAAAAATATTTTTAAGGGTAATTAAATTAATAAAAAAATATTTTACATATATATATATATATATATTATTTTTTTCAAGTTAGGGGGTTCATTGGAACCCCCTAAATTACAAGTGCAGCCGCCCTTGAACACCTAATTAATTAAACAAGTATCCAATATATGATGTTTTTGCATGATTAGAGTGGATTTTATACTTTTCCATCATTTATTTTTTCTTTGATACATATGAACATCGTCCAAATCTCATAGTATTAGGATTTTTTTTTTTCTTTTCATTTGAAATGAATTCATTTCATGGTTAAAATTATATACTAGTATAAATTTAAAGTTGCATCCCGTGCCACATTATTTAAAAATTTAAATGGTCTGAGACTTTGTATTCTATCAAATCTAAAAAATAAATCTTAATTGTGAAATTTTCTTTTTCCATTTCAAGTAAAATTATTGGAGTGATCCTACTTCAATTTGGTAATTAAATTCTATAAGCACTTCTAAAAAGACAAAGAAAAAGAAAAAAGAGTTTCCTACAACTTTCTCCAATATATATATGCCTCTACAAATGAAATATGGTTCAAATTTGTAAAACAATATATTGCACAAGACAGTCCTATATTTTCATGGGAGAATTGGGATTTAACTTATGAGAGAGGATTATCCCATTGTTCAATTAAGTGTCGTACTTTGACTTTTTTTTTTAAAATCTTAGAAACATTGTGGCCGAAGAGGTCCAATCTTAGTCTAGGCCTATATATTCACAAAACAAGTAAAGTAACGTTGAGTTAATCTAAGATTAATCTAGGGTTTTTTAACAAATAAACCCTATATTTGGTTCATTGTAAAATAATATGTTCAATATCAAAGATGCAGCCTTTAATAACTTTCTCGCAAACCATGATAAATCTTGTTTTCTTTTTATTTATTTATTTTCTCTTTCAGTCCCTCAACAACGTTAACAAGATAAAACATTGATATTTGATACTCCTTTTTCGGTTGATTCCATTCTACTACTTTTTAGCACTCTCGGGTGGAATTGATGATGATACATACATATTTTCAGTATCAACATGGAAATGATGATGAAATTTACTTGCTTATGGACTCTTCTTTTGATATGCCACATACTTTCTAAAAAGTTAGAATGTGGAACTGCTATGCATGTTGGAGTTGAAGAGGGCATTTTGTTCCAAGATCTCATGCTTTTGGGAGGTGAGAACGGAGGGACAACTTCATTATAGCACCTTTTACAGAGATCCAGAAGTTGTTGGGGCCCTCTTTCATTCCTTTCTTGATTACCACAGTACTATGTATTGGGAGGATAAAATAGCCCTTTTGGTAATGGTCGCATCCTATGCATACTTTCAAACTTTTATGAATCGCGCTTACCCGATTCAAAGCTTAATAATGACCTTAACATTTTCAACAGTGGAATTGACATTGACCATGTTCTAAGGAATTGACATATTCCTAATCCTAAGCATTTGGATATATCCCTGACTAAAAAAGCTCATCTCAGTCTTGGAGTCATCTCTTTTAAGAAATGATTTTGTGGAAACCGGCCTGGAAATCCCTAAGGCCTTAACTCATCTTGTGCAAGTAATTGTTGTAATGTTTAACTTATACTTGTAAAGCATAGTGAGTGTTCATATTTCATAGTCTAGAGAATATCCGTGAGGCAGTCTCCATTTCCCTCTGTCAAAGAAGCGAGTTGTAATGTAATACATGAAAATTCTCCAATCTCGATCTTATTGGGTAAATATGTGTTTTAGGAACTTAAGCATATGAGTCTTCATGCGTAAGGGTTCAATACAATATGTCGACACACTCCATGCATATCTTAACCCAAAAAAATTTAGTCTATGTTTTTCGCCCAACAATGTAAATTAATCGCTCACTTTTCTATTAATTATCTGATATGGGACTCAATTACCTAACCAGTCTTTGTAAAGCACTAGGGAGGATAGTTTTGATTTGTTTTTTGTTTTTTAGTAGTTACGTTAGAGAGGAGCAAGCCCCCCATTCTCATTTTAAAATAGATCAAAAATACTATTGAATTACAAGACTTTTCATAAAAAAAAAAAATATATATATATATATATATTCATCATAAATATAATAAAAATTGAGCGGTCAAAGAAATTCAGAAACCAATATTTAGCAAAGAATTTACCACATTGGGAATTCTAAACTCTTGCTTTAATTTCTCTTTGTACGAGATGTGGAGCATTTTTAATTTCCTATTTTAGGATCTTTAGTGGCTGGGCTAATTGCATGACAAATTGAATGTAATTTGAATTCAAATTTTTATTGTGCTCATGTACTTGTGTGGGTTTAAATTTGTAATGGGTTGGTGAGGTCAAAGTGCAAGAAATTGAAGTTCACTTTTGCAAAACTACGGTCATATGAAATTGACGGTGTCAAGCGAATTAAGAGGCGTATCAGAACTTGAAATTCAGAAGAACAAAGGCGTTGCCCCTCACTCACTCCTCTCTCAATCATACAAAATTGCCAAAACTTGAGAGAATTTTGCTATGAAATTTTCTGTTGTTCCAGCCTTTTAGCCTCACTATATAATCCTCATTTCCCACAAATTTCATCATCCAATTCCCATATGGAAGAGTTAGAGAGAACCCATAATCCCTAGAGCAAAACCTTCTTTTGTCTCTACCTTCTCCCTCTCCAATTGTCCAATTTCATGAGAGATCAAAACCATCACATACAAAGCAACTTTCAAAGGTTTTGGTGCTGATTGGTGTGGGGAATCATTGCAGCTGTCCCAGAATTACCAAGAAGACTTGGTCATTGTAATTGGAGGCTCAATTGTGGATCCACAAACTATCAAGAAGAAAGGATTGAGGAATTGATTGCTAGCAGAAGCTGGAGGCTTAAGTATATAATCATTACTTAGCTTAGAGGGTTTTGTATAGGGACAACAATTTGAACCTGCACCTGTGAGAACCTGTCTCACCCGCCCTTAATGGACGGGTATTACATGGCCTACATAACAAATGGAATAGGGATGGGGGTTAACATTTTCCCCACACCAGTCCCTTTTAAATTTTAACAATTAAAATTTTATTTATTTTTAGGGTTTTTTTTATAAGATATACATATGTGCTTTTAGCATTCTAACTTTAAATTTATGATGTTTTTGTATATTTTATTATTGAATTTATACTTTTATATTTTAATATTTACATTGTTTAAATTTTATAATTGTTGTATTGCTATATTTGAATTGTTTTTGTATTTATTATTACTTGAATTGTTGTATTGTTATGCTTTGAGGAGGAGGAGGTATTGAAAAATTATAACTTTATTTTAATGTTTTATGAGTTTTAATTTAATGCATTCAAAATAAACTTATAATAAATTATATATAAATTTTTTTTGAGTGTGGTTGGAAGGGTACCTTTGGGCACCTGCGGGTATCCGCTACAACAGGACGGGGAAAGAAACCCTGCCCTGAAGAGGATGTAGGGAAAGGATGGAGAATAAGAAATCTGCCACAGACCCTCTCCATTGTCATTTATAGTTTTGTAAATGATATGTACTGTAACTATTTTTTATTGTATATCGTTTGTTAATGGAGGCCTTGAGGAGTTTTTTCCCTTGGTTCTCCGGTTTTACCATCCATAAACACTTCGGTGTTTTTGTGGGTGGTTGATTATTGATTGGGATCATGTTTTTGTTTGTATATCCATGCACATGTCAATTGGTTAGTCACATGAACAACTAGGCTTAATTTTATTGTTAGCTTAAAATTAACGTAAGCTGCATGCAATTGTGGGGTCTAAATTGGTATCATCCTAGTGTGAGCGGCGGCTACAATGACATAAAGAATTAAAAAAAAAAAAAAATTCAATTTTGACTATAAGAGAAATACAAACTAAGATGGCTGCTGAGTCATCAAGTCATCCCACACAAACAACACAAAAGCAACAAGTGGGCACTACGTACAACTACACAACACAAAAGTCCGTAACCGAAAAGAATACAAAGAAAGAAACTCTATATCGTGTTTATCTAATTTTTGAAGAGGCTGGGTATTTTGTTGGAGATTGTGATTGTGAGATTTTTACTTCAACATTTTCCATGGATGTAGCTCAATAGGATGAGACAATTAGTGTACATATGTGTTTGAATTCATAACCTAAACGAATTGTGATTGATTGCATGAATTTGTCGAAATTGATTTGGAAAGAAATAAAAGCAATTGAACATTATTAGGTAAAAAAAATCAAATCTTAAGAATTTCAAGATTATAATGTGATAAAACACGGATTACCCTAAAAGCATTCTCCCTTTATGTGTACCCTTATTAAGTGGGGTCAACATGTGAGAGTTTTTTAAATGAGAGATAAGGTGGATGTAGGATTATCATAATGCATCATCAATTATTCCAAAAACTGAACCTATTAAAAATTTTGTGAATTTAATAATTTAATCTAGCTAACACAATGAATTATAAAATTCAATACAAAAAGTACAATGTACTACACTTGTTCATAATGTATTGATGGTTAGAATAACGACTAAGTAATTAAAATTACCATTTCTAATAATTTAAGGGTATGCTTGGAATTAGGGAGATTGATGGAGAGGACAAGAGACTGAGAGAGTAGAGGGAGGTTGTTGGAATATACTAAAACATTATTTTTTGGCCACTTTCCCCTTTACGCTACTCTTCTCTACCCTCAAATTCCTTTATCAAAACATAGAATAATCTTTTGATACAAGTGCTAGTTTATCATGTAGCAAAGAGGGTGGCCATGAGTGCAAATCATATCTCTACTCTACCTCCTATTTACAAGTTAAAAATCACACATGTTGCATACCATTAATTAAAGCAGAGTTTAAGTTCACATGTAAAGGGAAGTGTCAAGATAATAGTTAAATGATTAAAGGCAAAAACACCATTTTGGTCCTTATGTTTTGGGATTATAGTCAATTTGATTCTTACATTTTTGTAACAATCAATTTGGTCCCTGTTATTTTCAACTTGCAATCAATGTGGCACTACCATTAACTCACTAACAGAAAATGTCCATGTGGCACACGACATGACAGCTGGTACACAGGATGCTAAGTGGCTAAAAAATAATGTTTAAAAAATACCACCTCAGCATTAAATTGAAAAAAAAAAAAAATCTTAATTTCAAAATAAGAAAAAAAAAAAAAAAGTGAAACATTGCCAGATTTTCTTGAATTTATTTTATCAACCAAACACAAAAATCAATCTAGCAAGCCAAATCATTGGTACAATTCTTTAGTTTTTGAGTTTGTTGTTTGGGTGCAAATCTGGGTTTCTTTTATCCTTAAGCCTATCATCACCATCTTCCCCGTCAACAACTTCCTTGGTTCCTTAAATTCATTCGGTGCTTCAGAGAGAAACAAGTCTAAAGTTTGAATGGAAAGCCCACACTCATTTCCAAATCTCCAACCCTCAACTTAACTCAAATATGGCATCTTAGTCCGATACAAAGGTTAAATATGAAAACGTAGCACAAAATAAAATCCCATGGATCTACAGACCTCATGTTTGAAACCCACCCACAGACCCATTTTTTTGAGCAAATCAAAATCCCATTTTCAAACAATAAACCTAAATCACCAAATCCCTACAACACAAATGGAAATCTAATCTCCAAACGCACATATAAAGCTAAAATAGAAAAATTAAAAAGAGAAGGAAAATAGAAACAATGACTAGAAAGACACATGAGATGACAACCACTATTTATGGTGCCGCCATCATGCATCACTGTCAGCGGTGGTGGTTAGTCTAGGGATGGCCATACCCATAACCAACCCAATTAATTTATCCATGGATGCCCAATTACCTTACTCAATTAATATTTATACCCAATTGTTACATAGTATGTTTACCTATAGATATCCATACCCAAACCCAATTTTTATAAAATCACAAAATATGCTCAAAAACCAGTAAAAATACCAAAATATCTTCAAAATCTTTAAAATGAGCAAAATGCCCATCAAACCTCTAAAATCACTAATTATGCTCAAAAACCACTAAAATGACCAAAATATCACAAAATCTCTAAAATGAGCAAAATACCTATAAAATCTCTAAAATGACCAAAATACCCAAATAATCACTAAATATGCTCAAAAACCACTTAAACTTACCAAAATACCCCATAAACCTAAAAAATAACCAAAATACTCCCGAAACCTAAAAAATGACTAAATACCCACGAAACCTAAAAAATGTCCAAAATACCCTCGAAACCCAAAATTACAAATACCCTCTATACCTAAAAAATGACCAAAATACCTCCGAAACCTAAAATTTGACTGAAATACCCCCAAAAAATAAAATTACCAAAATACCCTCCTAAACCTAAAAAATGACAAAAATACCTCCAAAACCTAAAAACAGACTAAAATAACCCTTAAACCTAAAAAATGACCAAAATATTACCGAAACCTAAAAACTTACTAAAACACCCCTAATACTTTAAAATTACCAAAATACCCCCGAAACCTAAAAGTTGACCGAAATACCCCGTAAACCTTTGAAATTACCAATATACCCACAAAACCTATAAAATGACCAAAATACCCCTGAAATCTATAAAATGACAAAAATGCCCCTAAAACCTATATGATGGTAAAAATACACCATAAACCTAAAAAATGTTTGAAATACCCTCAAACCTATAAAATGACCAAATATGCCCAAAACCTCTGAAATGACCAAAAATAACCCCAAACCTCTAAAATTACCAAAAATACCCCAAAACCTATAAATCGACCAAAATAGCCCTAAACCTCTAAAACAACCAAATACCCCTAGAAAATATCTAAAATGATCAAAACACCCTTGAAACCTTTAAAGTGACTAAAATACCCCTAAACCTGTAAGACGACCAAAATACATCTGTAACCTCTTAAATTACCAAAATAGAGGTTTGGGGTATTTTGGATGTTTCGAGGGTATTTTTGTCAAGATTAAAGGTTCTAATAATATTTTAGTCATTTTGTAGGTTTTGGGGGAATTTTGGTAATTTTTTAGGTTTCGGAGTTATTTTGGTCATTTTTTAGATTCTAAGGGTATTTTAGTAATTTTTTAGATTACGGGGGCATTTTTGTCTTTTTTTAGGTTTTAGGGGCATTTCGGTAATTTTATAGGTTTTAGAGGTATTTTGGTAATTTTATAGGTTTCAAAGGTATTTTGGTAATTTCAAGGTTTCAAGGGGTAATGTTTTATGTTTCAAGGGTATTTTGGTCATTTTTTAGGTTTTAGGGGTATTTCAGTTATTTTTTAAGCTTTGGGGGTATTTCGGTCATTTTTTAGGTTTTGAGGTTATTTCAGTCATTTTTTAGGGTTTGGTGTATTTTATCATCTTATAGGTTTTAGGGGCATTTTTGTCATTTTATAAGTTTCAGGGTATTAATAATTTTATAGGTTTCAAGAGTATTTAGGTCATTTTTTATATTTAAGGGGGTATTTTGGTTATTTTATAAGTTTCGGGGTATTCTTGTCATTTTATATGTTTAAGGGGTATTTTGGTAATTTTAAGGTTTCGGGGGGGGGGGTATTTCAAACATTTTTTAGGTTTAGAGGGTATTTGGCAATTTTAAGTTTATGGGGGTATTTTGGTCATTTTTTGGTTTCAGGGGGTATTTCAGTAATTTTTATGTTTAGGGGTATTTTGGTCATTTTTTAAGTTTTTAGGTATTTTGGTAATTTTTAGGTTTCAGGAGTATTTTGATCATGTTTTAGGTTTTAATGATTTTTCGATCATTTTTTTAGATTTAGGGGTATTTTGGTAATTTTTAGTTTTCGAGGGTATTTTGGTCATGTTTTAGGTTTCAAGGGTATTTTGGTCAATTTTTAGGTTTCTAAGTGTTTTGATCATTTTTTTAATGTTTTAGGGGTTTTTTGGTAATTTTTAGGTTTCAGGGGTATTTCGGTCATTTTTTCAATTTTAAGGGTATTTTGGTAATTTTTAGGTTTCGAGGGTATTTTAGTCATTTTTTAGGTTTAGGGGTTATTTTGGTAATTTTTAGTTTTTGGGGTATTTTGGTCATTTTTTAGGTTTCAGAGGTAATTTGGTCATTTTTAAGTTTTAGGGGCAATTTGGTAATTTTCATTATTGGATAATTGGGTAGGTTGAGATTTACCCATAATAATTTGGTTGGGTTGGGTTTGAGTTAGATCTAATTAGTTAAATGGGTAATATCCAAACCCTATCCAAAATATTTGGATAATATCCAAACCCTACGTACCCAATTACCTTTCACCCATTAAGAATTGGGTATTACCCAGAATAATTGGATTGGGTAGGGTTGGATATCCATTACCCAATGGGTATGGCCAGCCCTAGTGGTCACAGGTCTCGGCCATGGTGGCCGATTTAAGCTAGATGGGAGAGAACCGAAGGAGTGAGATCGAGATGACAGAGAGAGAATCGAAGGAGTGGGATGGTGGGAGTGAGTGAGAGACTTCTATTCTTCAACTAAAGAACAATGTCTGGGAGTTTTGAATATTTTTGTTTATTTAAATTCATTTATTTTTTTTGATTAGAAAATTATCAGGTTAGATTTTCGTTTTTGTTTTTCTAACGTGGCTTTTTTAAAATAAAGAAAATTATGAGGTGGCATTTTTTAAACATTATTTTTTAGCCACGTTAGCATCATGTGCCAACTATCACACTGTGTGCCATGTAGGCATTTTTCGTTAGTGAGTTAACGGTAGTGACCAAATTGATTGGAAGTTGAAAACAACAGTGACCAAATTGATTGTTACAAAAATGTAGTGACCAAATTGATTGTTACCCCAAAATGTAAGGACCAAAATAGTGTTTTCGCCATGATTAAACTCATCATTTCCTAATAGTTTAAACTCTTGGGATAAGTATTAGTTTTTATTGATCATCTCAATGATTTTCCTTCAAGATTTCATATTCATTTATGAATTAAAGCTTTCTTTCAAACTATAGGTGGGAAGAATTTCCTTTAACCCATTACATGATAGTTCATAAGACCATCTATGTATCTTAAATAACTTGATTCATTAAATCATTTAACAGTCACATGACTGTTACGTATGTCATGATTCATTTAAATGTAGAGTGTATCATATTGCATTTTGTAACTTAAAATACATAGGCGTGCACTTCATAAAATATAGGAATATGACAATGGGGCAAGTTTCCTATTTCCTGCCCTAGCACCACCTTGTTTTGGGACAGGTTTCCTTTCCCCCACCCCATCTGAGTGGGTGCCTATAGGTATCCCATCCCTTGCAACACTCAATTTTGTTTATATAAAATTTATTATTATTTTTTTTTAAATCTATCATTCATTAAGTTAAAAACTCATGAGACATTTAAAAAAAAAAAGTTCTAACATTACAAAGCCTTCTCAAGGCATAACAATACAACAATTCAAGTATTTAAAATACAAAGCCAATTCAAGCATAACAATTCCAACAATTAAAAATATATACAGTTTAAATCTTAAAACATAAAAATATAAATTCGTTATAAAAACACCCAAAAAACATCATAAATTTAAAGTTTGAAAGATAAAGAATACATATATGCCTTATAAAAAAACCTCTAAGAATATATTTGTAATTTTTAAATTATAAACAGGGTGGATTCGAGGGGAAAATTTAATCAACATCCCCACCCCATTTGCTTTGCGAGGTGGGCTTAAATTGCCATCCTTAATAAAATATAAAAATATTATATTATATTATATATATATATATATATAAACTTGGAACATATGCAGCTAATAACCTATTTAATTATCTTCATCAATATTCTGTAAATCTTCTTCTTGAAGGCATTCAACATCAAGATCAAGCTACTCATTTCTTTTCTTTATTTTTATTTTCAAAATTATGGCAAAATAATTTTTAACTTCACCTGGTACCTTCAAGTATGCTTTAACATCCTTTACGAGTTTATGTTAGATGGTTTTTTATTTGTATAACTCGATCCGCCCCAATATTCGTTTTACAAATAGGTAGATTTATGTTTTATTTTACTTTCTTATTATCAGTGATACAGATACAATGATCTCAAATGAGATTCTTTTCCTTAATGCCTTTCCTCTTATCACCCGTTCTTAATGTACCTAAAAACAAATAAGAAGTGCAGTCTTGGACACAGCCTTTAAAAACAAAAATTAATGGCTATGTCATTAATCAGTTGTTTAAATTTAAATTTTTGTAGTTTAAAATAATGTATAAAAAATGAGTTTATGAATTAAATGACAAATAACATCTAATTGACATAAAAATTTGCATGAATGTTAAGAACATATAGAACACGTAATTCAATGGTAAGATTTTCAAAATATGAATTCTGTAATAAATTATTGGATGATGTAACATTACTTAGAGTTATACCGGGTGTAACTTGAACCCAACTCATATATATATATATATATATAAACACACACAATTATATGAAACTAATTTTTAATAAGTCACTTAGCTATATTAAACGACCGAAGCTCAATAATTTTGTTTTAAAACAAGTAGAACAACTTTTGGGCTCAAGTAAAAGCCCAAAATTTAGTAGAAAACTTAATTTAAACATATATGTTTAAGCACAAAATTCACACAATATCGTACAATCATGAGAACTCCTGTCTAACCATTTTGAACCCAATTGTACAAAAATTTCGAAAATGAAGTACTGGCCAAGGTAAAGAAGTGAAACAATCAAGAAACTGTCATAAATAATGAATATGCCTAATGAAAAATGATCATTTCTAAGATTCTGATAACATGTTACATCATCTAAAGTCTAAATCTTGATGTAGGTTTTCTCCCTTTTCATACCAACTCTTCAGAAACAACAAAAAGTGACAATCGTTGACCAATTTCCTAGGAGGTATGGTAGCAATAGACCTAGTTAAGTATAATGTGACATTTAAAAGAATTAATACTCGTAGTTAAATTAGTGGTATATGAGTTATGGTAACTCTAGCTAAAGCATACACAATAACATGATCAAAATAAAGAGAATGTAAGATAAACCATCAAAGAAGGATTTAAACCTTTCTCAAAAAAGAAAAAAAAAAAGAAGGATTTAAAATATTGATAAGGCGAACTAGTTGATTAGCAGCAAGTTACATTGGTGAGTCATAAACTTGAAAGGATAAGGTCTTTCAACATAAGGTTTTCCAAGTAGAGAAGCAGATAAGAGAAGATCTAATACAATCCAGAGAAGTTTTAACATTAACAGGACCTTAATTAACTTGCAAATAGGTTATGAAGAAATTAGATCAAATATTGAATTTGACAAACATTTGAACTTCAAAATCTTTCTCCCGCCACTACTAGACGCAGAGGCTTTGATTTTGCTTGTTTAGTAAGGAGAAACACCCACATCAGCTGAAGCGAAAAACCCATCTTTCATCAGGACGTCCTCTCCTTCCTATTCAAAACCAAAAAAGCAAAACTCAAATGCGAGAAACGTTAGGCTATGTGTTTCACATGCAATGGTCTTAGATGAAGGTAGTAGTTGTAGCTAGGCTAATCACCTGGCGCACGTTTGTCTTCTTCACAGTCTGGTCAGGCATGAGACCAAAGTGAATGTGTGGGAAGTGGGCCCACTGACACAAAAGAAAACAGGGATGATAAGGAGAAGAAATTGAGTGGAAACCCTAGCTAATTTGGTAAAGAAAAAAACCCTAAAAAAAACACAAAAATATGTTGGTGGGAGGACATTACATTCTTGGCAGCAGCACTGAAGGCTTCTCTGTGGGATATATCGGGATTTACAGACTTGATGCGTTGGATCTCGTCCCTGAAGATTCATTTTGATGCACCATTCACAGTTTTACTTCAAATTTACCAAATTTATAAAATGAAATAGGAGTGAAAAAATAATGTAGAGAGAGAGAAAGAGCGATTTCTTTGTTAAAGCTAGCTTGACATTATTACTCACTTGATGAAGCGGTTGTATGCAGATGGGACTCTCTGTCTCTTCTCTGGAGCTGGTATGGACATAAGCACAGACAAACAGAGAGACAAACAAACAGACACGTTAAGCTCTTCTAGCCTAAGCCAACTTTTAGTGAATTTCTTTTTCTTTTTCTCTTTAGCTTCCTAAGGTCTCACTGTACTGTCACTTCAACATTATTTTCTATATCTTTGTCTGAACAGATATCTGTATAGGGGAAAAAATAAATTTAACCAACTATAATTGCGGGGGAAGAAAATGGTCTATCATGCATTGCATTCTTGACCGTCTATATTTTGGGGGCAGAATAGACTATCTCTATGTTGTTTAACAAATTATAAGACTTGGAAAGTACAAAATGTCCTACTATGTTTTATTCTTGTTAGTTAGATTCGTTAAGCTTGATCATCTAACAACTGAGAAACAAAGGATTTTCATTCTTCCTGTGATAATGCTTGGTTTGCGGAGAAATGAGGAACGTTAGGCTTGGTGTGCAAGTATTGCAGCAGTTAGCAAAGGTTCATGTTAAGGATATGAACAAATTAACAGAAGAGAAAAGTTGTTTAACAAATTTGGTACAATATATAAATGTCAAAATATATATATATATATATATATATATATATATATATATNGTTAGATTCGTTAAGCTTGATCATCTAACAACTGAGAAACAAAGGATTTTCATTCTTCCTGTGATAATGCTTGGTTTGCGGAGAAATGAGGAACGTTAGGCTTGGTGTGCAAGTATTGCAGCAGTTAGCAAAGGTTCATGTTAAGGATATGAACAAATTAACAGAAGAGAAAAGTTGTTTAACAAATTTGGTACAATATATAAATGTCAAAAAAAAAAAATATATATATATATATGTATATAACTGTCAAAGACTGGAATATATGGCAGGCATAAGAGGGTTTGGTTTCTAGTTAATGCACTTTCTACTCAATCCTCGGACCAGAAGGGCAACAAGACATCTAACGTGGGAATAAAAAGTAAACATTTTGATGAATAAAACAGAAACTCGCTACTACCCAGTTCTTCTTTTTGTTCCATAAAAGAGAATCGTATGTTGAAAATGTCAAAGAAAAATTTGGTAAAAATGTAGGGCAGGGAACAATCTATTTGGACTAAATGTATAGTTTCAAGGAAATTTCTCCAAACCGAAAGCTAAGTCTCAAAGGACTTAAAAATGGAAAATATGTAATGAGTCTTACGTCTATTTATGGCAGGGGGCCTTGGAAGTTCACTGACTCCTCCACGAGCAGGCATGGTGAAGTCACTGCCATTGCTTTGGTTGATCAAGAAGTTTGGGGATGGATTTGGTATCTCTTCCTGCAACACAATCATCAACGAAGAACACCATATAAACTTGTCAAAATCAAGCTCAGTAATATCACTATCCCAAATGAGCCCTTTTTTTTGGGCATTAAATTCGTTTCATCATCATGTACCAGGAGATTATGGGAAGGAGAGAAGAAAGAGTGACCCAGATGAAACTGATTAGCTGAAGGCAGAAGCAAGCCACGCATGTTCACTGGCAAAAGATTGGTGCAGTGGCCACATCTCACCGTTACAGTCTTGAACAAACTGGTACAAGGAACACTCACCTAAACCAAAACAAAGAACCAAATCATCAACTATTAAAGGAAAAGAAAAAGTGAGAAGAAAGAAAAAGAAATCCTATAGAGTATTTCGGGAAAACAAAATATGTATATGTAAAAAATGTAAGTGCAAGAAAGAATAGTGTTGAAATGAAATATGATACCGCGAGGACAGTGTCGCAAATGTTGCAATGGACATAACAGAGCTGCTCGGAAGGAGGAAGGTGGTCCAAAGACAAGGTAGAAGAGGAGGACATATTTGATTCCACTTGCTTTTTAAATTTTACTGATGATTGGTCTTGTTGATTGATTGATTGATTGATAGATTGACAGGTTAACCACCAGAACCACCTTGGATCTGCTTTTTTCTTGATTATGAGTTGTGAAAGAAAGGTGCAAGAGATGAGAGAGAACAGAGAGTGGGTTCCCTATTTGGTCTAGTATATATAAAAGGTAAAGAGAGGGCAGAGAACACTTCTCTTCCCTCTGTTTATTGGTGTTGTTTATAGGTCATAGTTACATGTATACATACATGTGCATGAATGCATTATATTTCATATGCATACATGATCATGTAGATCCAGAGACTTTCTAACTTGCGCATGGTGTTAAGTATAAAGATAATTACATGTGTGTGGTTGGCATTCCCAATGAGTTTTAAGAGAGAGAGAGAGAGTGTGTGAGGCGGCAGATGTGGGGGAGAGGAGCCAGAAAGGGACGTATGCATGGGGGTGATATAGCTTTCACACACTCACCTGTTGTTTTCAGAAGTTAAAGAGGGTGTTGTCTTGTGGTGTGCTTTCAAAGCCTCTCCTTTAAATTTACCTCAATTTCCGAACCCAATACCCTTATGACTCTTCCTAGTAACTTCTGGACAATAAAACACTTCATCCTCCGCCTCCGTCTCCCCCTCCTTAGGGCTCTCCAATTGCTATTATTATCTTCATCAACATGTGAGAGAAACCCCAATGCCATAATAGCATAATCATATCAATATAATTCTATGCTGCCTCTATTTTTATTTATTTTTATAATATTTTGTGTACTTTCAGTGATTTGACATCTCAATTCCCTTGTCTTACACACAGACAGATACGAATTTAAGTCAGGAAAAAAACCGTCTCAGTGGCCAGACTTGCTCCTTCTTACCACCTTTGTCCTTTACTAAATTTCTATCTTTTTGGCTTATGTTAGCTAATTTGGTTAGAATGATAGAATCTTTTTTCCCTGCTGCCTCTCATCCACAAATCTCTAGGGTTTTATTTGCAAATCTCGCAAAGCAACCCTAATTTTGAAAACATAAATGGTATATATATTTGATCTTTTTATTTTATTTTTGGACAAAACTTAGATACAGTACTTTAAGTACTGTTTTTTAAGTTTCCCTCTTAAGATTCAGTCATATAATTTATCTAAAAATTATACTTTCATCATATGAGAAAAAATACACATGGCAAAATTTTAAAAGGAGAACTTAAAGAACAATACCTAAATCTTGCTCTTTATTTTTAATGATTTTTACTGTTCCAGAAATTAGAACCATCGCCATCTATACTCATTTAAGCCTATGGGTTGCCTCCTTTGCAAAAGTGCCTTAAAGGTAAGCATTTATTCATTCACTCGCAAATTGGGATGGATCCTGTGTAACTCCTATGCAAAAAATTAATTGTGTTTGAATGGAGGAAAGAAAAAAAAAAGAGTACTAATACAGCCTGTCAGACCTTAACGGATCACAAGTAACAGTGGCTACTTGAAAAATGATGAAAAGTCAAAACAATTGGGGAAAATTATACTTTACTATCCAAACTATATTACTAATTACATTTTGGATCATAAACTTTTTGAATGTATGTTTTACACCATAAATTATGATCTCTACTACATTTTACACCCAGATATCAAATTTACTATTAATTGGATGAAAAAGTATGGTACCATGTAAAAAGATGTAATTGCTCATTTTCTAAATCATTTCAAAATAAATGATAAATTAAAATTTATTACCCTAAACTATACTCCCAATTACATTTTGCACCATAAATTTAGGATTTCTGTTTAAGTTAACAACAAACTTAACATTGGGGGTGCAAAGTATAATAAAGATCATAATTTAGGATGTAAAACATGCATACAAAAATTTTGAGGTGCAAAGTGTAATCTGGGATATAATTTATGATAGTAAAGTGTAATATTCCCAAACTATTATACACATCTTGTTACGCACATACTATTATACACCAATTTTTTGAATTGAAATTGTGAGTTGAAGAAACAATTTCAAAATTGAAATAGTGTCTTCAACCCACTATTTCAAATTAAAAAAAAAATGTAACACTACCCTTAACAAAAATGTTGAAAGGGAAACTGGCCTTGTACACGAAAGAGACACTTGGATGAATCTAGTATTGAATAAACCTTATCTCTTGTATTTAAATCTTTTTTTTTTTTTTTAGATTTAAAAAAAAATCATAATTTTATTATCTATACTACTATTTAAAGGGTTTACTTTTTCTTGTTTGACATTTAAAAAAAAAAAAAACTGCCCGTACTCTTTTATGTTTAAGTAGAGATATAACTAAAGGACAATCTAGTGAAAATACAACTCTTTTATGTTTACTTTTAAATTGTTTTATTCACTTATAAATTAGACTCTCAAAATAAAAATTATATAAAAAAAATAAAGACACAAGTTTTTTTTTTTTGGCTATAAAATAGGACCATTAAGCCCTACATTTTCACTTTTTTTCCCCTTTATCAAGACTTAAACATTTCTCTTTCTCTCTCTCAGTTTTTTTTTTTTTTTTTTTTTTGTTTCTATTTTTTCAAATCTCTTCTTCTTTATTTTTGAATTAGTAAGAAAAAAGTTGATTTTTAATGTACTCCCTTCTTTCTTTTTAATTATTTATTTATTTATTTTTTATTGTTGGTATTTGAATTGTTTTCTCTTCACATCTGTTTGTACTACATTTTCTTTCATTTTAATGAATGTAATTTCTATGTCCAAAATAAAGTTACTATGCGTGTGGTTTAATTGGATAGAAGAGAGAAATATCTCAAAATACTCCTGAGTACTTTTGAAATACTCCTTAGTACTTTTGAATTGTTGTGTTATTCATCCAAATTCTTATCTTGTACTCTTAAACATGTAAATTCAATTACAAACCACAATCCAATTGTGAGAGTGACAATTCATTTAAACCTATATATATATATATATTGTGCTTCATTATTAAAGTCAACTCAATCTTCATGGCTTCCAATCCTTCCTCCATGTCATCTTCCTCCATTGTCAATCAAACCAAAACTTCCCTAACTCTTACTTCTTAGACTAATGCTCACTATTTTTTTTTATCTATCAAACTCACCAATAAAACTATCTTTATTGAGAAACTCAACTCATTCCATACTTTCTCAATATGTATGAACTAATGAACAATAATTATGTAAAAACCCTTAATTTCTTGGACGTGTCAAGATCAACTCTTTATGTGCCTCCTAATAATCTCATCGTCCAACAAAATACTAACTCTTATCATTGGCTTTTACTTATGAACTGGACATAAATAAGTTTTTTTTTTTTTTTGCTCTTGCATAGTGTATCCTCAAGGCTTTCAACCAGAGACTAATTACTATTCGCACTAGGTGGGCCCACGAAGGGGTAAGCGCTGGCCCAAGAAATTCTTTTCAAAGTGCAGGTAGTAGGACTCAAACTAGAGAGCACACCCAGTCGAGCCTAGTACAACACCTTGAGACCAATTAGAGCACACCCAGCAGGACATAAATAAGTTGTATCTAGAAAAAAGTGAAACTGTACAAATCAAAAAGCTGAATAAGTAGAAAAATGAGCTCAAACTTTTCGTTTTTGCCTAAAAGAAAATGTTATTACCAATCATATTTTACTGAATTTGTCAACGATTCACTGCCCTGCGAGTTGCCAAGATAGCAAAAACGAAGCTTTAGTTATTGCCTTGCCTCCTCAAGGCATTTTTATCTTCTCTTCTTTTAATCCCTAGCTATCCTCTCTTTCCTCCCTTGTCCTTTCATTTTTTATTTTAATTTTTTATGATTAAAAAAAATATATTAAACAAGAACAAAAGAAAGGAAATGGACCATAACCATCTCTACCCTTCTCCAAAAGAATGAACAATTGAGATGGGAACAAGACACTCCCATTTACAAAAGGACACCCAATATCCATGCCAACAAAGTGAGCCATAGACTTCAGATATCTTTTTACAACATAAAATTTCTAGTCAACAAAGTTATTACGAAGGGAGGCAATATCATCCGACATTTAGGACACTTGCCAAGAAGGTTCACTGTATGGATCCACCAATGGTGATGAGTCCAATTTTGCCGCAAAGATAACCTGAGGGAAGCCAATCTTAATAGCATTAATAATCACACCAAAAGGACTTGTCCTTGCTTTTGCCTAACTGAATTACCTTGGTCTATGATCTGTATTCAAGCATGGGAGACATTGTCCTCTCTTCTGCAATCTGTAGATAAAGCTACATACATCGAAGTTAACTTTAATCCATCCAAGGGGGGAAGATTCCAACATGCGTTGTTTTTCATGTCAAGAGAGTGATCTTTCCGGGCTTTCCAATAACTTTCCAAAACTTTATTACTTTCCTTTACCATGCAAGAAAATTGGGTTACCATACATGTCATCATGAACCTAGTTTCTAGGCTGTCTGTCAAATTTGATCATAATCAACCTTAGCAAACAACATAAATTCATGTTCCTTCTCTACATTAATAGTCAAATACTTTATGGATTAAGAATCACATGAACTCACTGTGAGATTGAGCTGATATTCAGCCTATCTATTCTTAAAGGCCATCTAGAGTTTGCCCAATGAACAAAAACATACACTTTTACAGACATAGTGAGCATGACTCCTCATTCTTTCCATTTTTAATAGCTTAAAAGTAAGCTCTTCTTTATGCCAATAGTGTTACAAAAGATTCAGTTTATAACTTGAAGGTCTTTGTCTTTAGCACCAAAACATCAATTATCAAAAATTTCAATTTCTTTTTCTTCCTTTGAAAAGCCTAATTTACTTCTTCCTTATTTAATTTTGATGCAATAAACGGTAGCTAATATGTGGTTGGCCTTATTTTTTCCTAATATGTTTTCTCGGCCTTTAATTAAAATATTCAAGTGTGTTCTTCTCTCGTAGTTTGTAAAATTCATTTAATTGTTAGAGCATAGAAGATTTTGTTGTGAAAAGCATGCAAAAATAAGAAAAGCCAAACACTAAGACACACAATTTAATGTGATTCGATAACTTCTATGTCTACATTTGTGGGCAAAACCCACAAAGAAAAAGAAAAAAGAAAAAAGAAAAACTAGAGAAGTGCCAAACAAAGATCCACCGCGTTTCATCTCTTTAGCTCTCATATACTCAACAAAAGTTACACCGGTACTCCATTTATAGTAACTATCACACTTCCTTCTTCTTCTTCTTCTTCTTCTTCTTCTTCATTTTTTTTTTTTTTTTTTTTTACATATACTCAACAAAAGTTACACCGGTACTCCATTTATAGTAACTATCACACTTCCTTCTTCTTCTTCTTCTTCTTCTTCTTCTTTTTTTTTTTTTTTTTTTTTTGTCAAGGTTGGATTATGAATATTTATTATACTTCCTCCTTATTTTCCTAATAAATGTTAGATTACAAAATCAATCAGGAATTAAACCTCTAAACGGATGCCGTCATGGACTATAAGCTGCGTTTGAATAAGCTGTTGGAAAACGGTATTTTGTGTTTAAAATGAGAGTTTGTAAAAAAATTATGAAAAATTGATGTTGCAAAATAGAGTTTTGAATCTTAAGTGCTCTTTTAGGCTCTTAAAACGCCTAATCAAACAAATCTGTACTCAACATGATTTTGATACTTTCGTGTTGGATATATAACCACCAGATTTATTGAACTGGCACTGTTCCCTTGTTTTTTTCCTTTTATTTAATTGCCCTCGCCATCTTTGTGTACTAACCTTCCACTTTCAGTATCTATGTAATGTAGATGCAACCATTCAATTCAAAAGTCTTTTAGTTCATAATACATCAGAGACTTAAGATTTAGCTTTTAATAAGATTTACAGGTTTAATAAGAAACAAAAGAGGATTACACATTGCCTGCCACGTACATTCACCACTATATTTTTAAGAGCATTTGTATTGGTGGAGCCATATAGTTAAAAATTAAAATGCGAAATTTAGCAACTAGATATAATAAAAGTGGCACAAAAAGCTAATGCATTGGTGGAGCTATAGCCATATCATTTGGCTGTTGCGCTACAGTACACAATACTGTACACTATAGCTAAGAAGATAAGAAGAAAAAATAATTTTTTTTATTAAAAATAATTTTTTTCATTTTGTTAATGGTGGTGGTTGTTGTCTATAATAGTAGATATATTATTTTATTATGTTGAATGTTAAAAGTGTTTTGTAAAGTGAAATGATAAAATAGATAAAGTAACTTTTTATGATGTTAAATTGCTAAATTTTTGCCTCAAGAACATGGATTAGAGAAGAAATGGGAAAAAGAAAAAATCTATTTTCAAGGACAAACACATTATTTATTGTCTTCGCAGTACATAAGTACCGCTACTCATACAGGGATATACATTGACCTGATTTCATAAGAAATCGAGTCTATTGATCTTGAAATGGATAGTGGTAATTAATTGGGCCTGTCGATACAACTGTGTAGTTGGCGATCCAACAACTTTTTTTTGGCATACCAATTGCTCATGTAGATAACTAAAATTTTTGTTTGTACGGTAACAATTTAGGTTTTTAATTTTTAATTTTTTTTTTGAAATGGGGTAACAATTCAATTTAACTTATATCTATATCTGCAAATGTCATATATTTATGGCAATAACTTAACCAATTAAATGAATGACGAAAAATTAATTCCAGTAGTATACCTGATATTATCCTTATCATTGCAAAAAGTGAGATTGATGAGTTTACACCAAAAACCTTATTTTTTATTTTGAAAAAAATAATAATGAATTAAAAAAATTGCTTTTTCCACATGCAAAATGGCTGTTTATGCACCCCCTCTCTCTATTTCTCTCTCTAGGAATTTTTTTTTAATGTAATTTCAATAATAGTATCATTCAAGAGTGCCTGTGAGATGTGGTGGGTAAGGGTCCAAGTTCAAGTCTCCAGGAATGAGTTTCACACACGTATATATTTAGATTAAGTTTTAGTAGAATTTCTATCTTGTAAAAAAAAAAAAAAAAAGTAATGAGTAATGACACCATCATAAATACTTCCATACCTTAAAAAAAGTTAAAGACTTTTTTCAGATTATTGCCTTAACTTTGTTCGAACGAGATACCACAATTTAGTGGATTTTAGTTAGCTTAATTGATAAAGTCTCTGATAGTTGTATAAAAGATTTGGAGTTTAATCCTCGCCTATACCGAAAACTGATTGGTGTCTCGATTTGATGATAAAGAGCTATTATCAGAAGTGGACGTCATAAGTTGAAACTCTCTCCCAAAAAAAAAAAAAAAGATACCACAATTTAAATTTAATCAATTAAAGTTTCAAACTTATAAAACAGTTCCAATATTAAGCCACTATTCATTTCCGTTATTCAATTTTATTATTTTGGATAGTAATGAATCAAAGAGAAAAGGGAAGTTGTTTGATAAAAGTATTTATTTCATCTAAGTAAATCAATGTTGACTTTCTAGCTATCAGTTTCTCTCTAAACATAGTTCTCTCTTTACCGACTCCATTCAAGGCTACCAAATTTATATATGAAAAATCACCTAGTAGAATGTGATAAAATAGTTTTAAATTTTATCTTTGTTACTACCCAAGACAACATAAAAAGAATAACAGAGATAAACACGAGGTTTAACTCGAAACGATTTTTAAATTTTGAGACTTCAATTAATAAAATAACAACTTTAGGATTTAGGCTAAAATATGGTATAAACTTTCGGCCTTTTAGTAAATTTCCTAAATTATTAACTTCAATTATTCTTAAAATATGGTACTTTTTAGTCTCTAAATTTTGAGGTATTTTAAATTTGAATTTTATCTCCCTAAATTTAAAATTTTTTATTTTATTCCCTAAAATTTTTAAAAAGTAACAATTTATATAGTCCCTCCATTTATGTCCCATTTATTTTCTATTTATGTTTAACAGCTGTTTAATGTGATGATTTTTTTTAAGTTGCTGAGGTATACATTTAATTAAGCTGATAGGAGCCATATGAAAATTTATATAGTCCCTCCCTTCATACACTGCGCACATATGAAAATTTCCCCTAACTTCTCTCTCACCCCTCCCCTTAATTTCATATAATCCTTAGTGAGTTTTTTTTTTTTTTTTTAAGATCTTTTTCTTAATTTATTTTGGGAGAAAGAAGGGAGGGGAAGGGGGGGGGGGGTTGTTTGCATGTT